>NW_028243946.1:0-156091 GCF_964263255.1 Lissotriton vulgaris | reverse complement strand
TGCAGTATGTGTACGTGTAGGACCCCAGTTCCCCTCGTCCCTGTACTAGACCTGGGCATGTCCCCCCCACAGGCCACTTTATAATCCCTGTTTTCATTATGTTTCCACTCCACTCCCACGTTCCCTTTGCCCCTGTGCCCTCCCCGAACCTTAATGTGGACACTTCTCTCTCTTTCCTTGGTTAGACTGTTGGTTATGGGACACAAAAGTATGTGCACCCAAGATGGCAGGAACACTCTGAGCTCAGTCTTTGCCTTCTCATACGCTAATTTTTAGGTGCAGAATTTTCAGCGTTCTGGTCATTTTAGAGGTAGATTTTATACAAGCCAAGTTCCCCTCTACAGCCTGTTGTTTTATCTGGTTTCCTTGGCGGAGTAGGGAATTTCCTCTGGACGGCACATCCTGTCAGATGACTGTATTAGAGGAGAGATTGCCTGAGGAGAGGAGGCTGGCTTTATAACTTCTTTTGGATTTCTTACTCACAGGTGCTGTTTTTTATACACTTTGCAGTTCTTAAAGGCATACTGTCAGAAATCTCACCTGGATTTTCCATGGGAGTGAAAATAGAGGTCACGACGTAAGATCCCCACTTCCCAACCGAACGGGCAGGCTCAACTAGGTCAAAGTCAAACCTGACCAACGGGGAAAAGGGGAAAGAAGAAGAAAAGAAATGTGACATCCACAGGAAACTGCGCTGCAGGGGATACCTCAGTCTAGGGCCCGTCTACGTATCTCTCCATATGGACAAAGACAACTAAGATATTAGTAACCTACTACACCTAATGAAACCCTTAAACCTTCTGTTTAAGTGCGTACAGAGAACTCAAGGTTGGAGGAGGGATAGCCATACTATATAGGGAACACCTAATCTGTCGTATGACCGACAGCTCCATCCCTGACTGTGAAAGTGCACAATTTTCTATCACAGTATCCCCAGAAGCGTCATTCTCAAGACTTTTAATCTACCGTCCACCTGGCTCAATTGGACTATTTCTGGAAGGAACTATCGAAACCACTATAGAGTTAGCCAGCAGGGTCTCAAATGTCATAGTACTGGGAGACTTGAATCTTCACTTCAATAATCCCTCAGATACTATCGCTACAGAACTAACTAAGGACTTAGCGGCATGTGAACTGAATCTGATAGTCTCACACCCCACCCACTCTAAAGGGAACCTTCTAGACCCTATATTCTCAAACATTGTGGATTTAATATCAGCCGAGCCATACCCCATTCCTTGGACAGACCACATGGTCATTCCTTTCATATGGAATACGCCCACACCCGGCCTAGCAAAACTGCCTAGTAAAACTTTGGGCAGGCGGTGGACGAAATTAGAAGCGAATGACTGGGTAGAGGCATTGAAAACAAGTGAACCCCAGGCCAATCAGGACATTGATAGGGCAAATATGGACTTCAACCAATGGATCGAACTATCATTGGACAGTGTGCTCCCAAAAAAATATATCTCCAAAAAGAAAGGCCCCACTAAACAACCCTGGTTTACCTCAGAATTAAGGTCCCTGAAACAAGAATGTAAACGGTTGGAGAGGCAGTGGCAAAAACACTTTGAGGAAGAGAAAAAAATCAAATATAGACTCACCTTAAAGAAATATAAATCTGCTCTTAACGCGGCCAAATCCATCTTCTATGCAGAAAAAATTGAGGTCTCCGCCAACGCCCCAAGAGAGATGTTTAAGATAGCTAAATCTCTGTTAAAAGTCCCCGATCCGTCATCATCACCACCCTGTACGGAGGAAGCTGACGCTCACTGCAATAATCTGGCGAATTTTTTTTGCTGAAAAAATTCAAAAGATCCTCCTCTCCCTTCCTCCCCTACCTTTGGAAGAACTAATCCCTCCTTTGGCAGACGACACTGATAGTATTTCGCCTTGCCTTCCCTTCTTTTCTCCCCTCAGTAAAGAGCTCTTACCCTCGCTCTTCAACTCTATAAAAAGCGGCTCCCCGCTAGACCCTGCCCCTATGAACATCTTAAACCTAGCCCTGCCCAATATCAGTACATACATCACTCACTTAGTTAACACTTCACTTGAATCTGGGAAGGTACCTCAAGACTGGAAACTGGCCATGGTCAGGGCCTTGTTAAAAAAGCCACATCTCGACCCCCAAGACTTTTCCAACTACCGTCCCATTTCCCTGCTCCCTGGCATTAGTAAACTTGCCGAGAAATGGGTAAACAAACAACTAGCATCCTTTCTGGAGACCCACAATCTGCTTCATCCAAATCAAACCGGGTTCCGGAGAGGACAGGGAACGGAGACGGCACTGTTGAGGGTGGTAGAGGATTCCAGGAGGATTCTGGACGCAGGTGGCAGCGCGGCCATTATCCTCCTGGACCTCAGCGCCGCCTTCGACACGGTGAATCACCGTGTCCTCCTGTCTCATCTCAGAGGGATCGGTATCAAAGGCAGGGCACTTATGTGGCTGGAGTCCTTTCTTGGCGACAGATTCTTCAAGGTCTTTTCAGGAGACAGCTGCTCTCCACCAATACCATTACAGTGTGGGGTGCCACAGGGCTCCTCCCTTAGCCCCACACTGTTTAATGTTTATATGGCGCCCCTGGCGGAAGTAGTAGCTCCCTTTGGAATCCAACTAGTAAGCTATGCTGACGACACCCAGCTAGTTGTTTCTCTTAATCAGGTGGAGTCCCCCCCCCTCCAATCTCTGTTGTTGCCTGGAGGCGGTAGCAAAATGGATGGACTTGTCCCACCTCAAATCGAATGGAGGAAAAATGGAGCTGATGCTTCTAGGGAAAAAGGCCATATTTAACTCCTCGACACACTGGCCCTCCTGCATGGGTCCTGGACCCACCCCAAAGACCGAGATAAAGAGTCTCGGGTTTTGGTTGGACGCAGAGTTGTCATTTAAGATCCAGGCAAGGAAGACAGTAGCCACCTGCTTCGGATTGCTGAAAACAATTCAAAAAATCCTTCCTCAGCTACCCGAAACAGCCAAGAAAACCATAGTCCAGTCCCTTGTTTTATCTAGGCTGGACTATGGAAACGCGCTCTATCTTGGAGCCCCTGTTTCGGTTATCCGGCAACTTCAGGTTGCCCAGAATTCCACAGCACGGCTACTCACGGGCACTAGCCATCGTACATCAGCCAGGCCCGCGCTCTGCACCTTACACTGGCTCCCCATAAAGGAGCGAATCCACTTCAAGACACTCTGCACGGTCCATAAAACACTCTACGGAAGAGGCCCCCCCCATTCTAGATGACATGATCAGGCCATACAAACCCACTAGGAACCTTCGTTCAAACCAACAAAACCTTCTGATAACTCCCAGGATTAGCAGGGCCCGTACAGGGGGCCGTCTGTTCTCGCATAACGCGGCTGGGCTGTGGAATGCTCTTCCTCCACCTCTTCGTCAAGAGCCTAACCTACTCGCCTTCCGGAAAAAGTTAAAAACCTTCCTGTTCCCAAAAGCTAGATAATACAGACCTGCATCTTTAATCCATCTCCTTCTGGTTAGTCCTAAGCGCTGGGATGCTCCCGAGTGGCCATGCGCTATAGAAGAGCCTTTTAATAATAATAATAATAATAATACAGAGAGTTTAGATAGCTGTACCTATTAATCCCCCTTCTCCCATGTAATGTGGTGTGGAAGGACAAATGGCACTGCCTGCATATCTATGGATACAAGAGGAACCATAACCAATGGTAAAGAACACAGTACTATAGATCACTAACAGATATGGGTATATATCATGGAGGCCTACCTACAGTGCCTCAATTAATGTCCTATCAGGTTTCTTTAAGGGATTGCTGTGCACTATATAATGAAACTAGAGAACAAAAAATAATACATACAAGGCAGAACGCATTTCCATCATGGGTAACACATATAAGCTCCCTTCGATAGAGTTTTATTAGACCTGTAATAAATAAGCAAATGTAAACAACACAGATAATGTATTGAAGAGCTAAAGTGCCCCAGAATGTATCGTAACCATGTTCACATGAATCTTATGTCCCACAGAGCAAACAAACCATTGACAGCTTTGAACCACACAGCAGAACTGCAGTGGAGAAATACAATCAGATAAGTGTATTTACTCAACAGCTCATTTAAATCAACTCAAGCGCGCAAGGCGCGTTACCAGTAATGGTTCATGTCCAGCTTAATGTTTATTTGCTGTTTTCTGCAGGTTGTCGCCAATGGTATTTTCCCTGGGATCCAGGGGGGGGGGGGAACGGAGAAGTCGGACCAAGTATGCGATGACCGGGAACTCAGAGGCCGCATGACACAACAAGCAACGCCCCCGGAAGGATGCAAAGAGAACAGGTGAGTGCGGAAGAGGGAGTGACGTGATGCCAGGAAGCTGCAGCCGAAACAACTAGAACAGCAAGCAGCTTCCTGTGGCGTGGCACATGTCTTATGGGCTACGTGCTCCACCCGTACCACACGTGTAAGCTCCATCCGAGTGCATGCAGGCACGGCACACACTGTGTATGAGAATCAGGCGCGCAACACCCATTGGGCTCACCGGGCTTCAGCCCCCCCCCCCCGTCGCCTCCTCTGCCCGGGCTAAGATCACACGCACTGAAATGGTGCAAGAAGGCTGCGCATCCGATCCGAGAATGTGATTGTTGTAATGATTTCTGAGAGGCCCAGCAGCCCGAGCCAGACAGCGAGCCTCTGAAAAGTTTCAGCGAGTGAACCCCCCTGCCCTGACCTCTTGTGTTTACTTTAGAGTGGCGCAGAGGTGAAATCCTTGCCTGAAGGCAGGGATTTCACCTAAGCACTTGATGGGTTGTGAGCATGGGGTGTGAAGATGTGCACAGCAGGGGGAAGGCATGGCCAGTTAAGGTGATGCTTTTCCTTTGTATAGGAATTTCTGCTGGCATCTTAGCCCAGGGTGTGCTGTCTGTGCACTTGTATAGATGTGTATTCCATACAAGTGCACAGACAGCAAACCCTATGACGCCAGCAGGAATTAATTTACAAAGGAAAAGCTTCACCTACACTGGCCATCCCTTTCCCCCTGCTGTCTGTGCATTTGACCCACATTGATCTACACAGTGAGACCTTCGGGAGGGGCTGGATGCCAGGACATAGTGCTGCTGATCAGCCAGACTCCACAGTATAGTATCAGAAGAGCAGGCAGCAGTTTTTTGTGTAAGTTCCAGTAACTTTAATGCATTTTTCAGCACAGCATTACCTACTGCCTGCATATCAAGGTTACTGTGAATGTTGTTCTTGACTTACATACATAGAAACGTCAAAGAGGACAGTCCCCTCCAAATATGCAAATGTAGTGTAAGTTTGTAGTGTTCATTTTTTTTTGGGGTGCTAGTGGGTAATTTTAGAGTTCAGGGTGGGTATGGGTTATGGGGTGCCAGGGGGGAATTTATGGTTCAGGGTGGGTATGGGTTATGGGGTGCCGGGGGAATTTATGGTTCAGCATGGGTATGGGTTTTGGGGTGCCAGGGGTAATTTTAGGGTTTAGGGCAGGTGTGGGTTTTCGGATGTCAGGGGGCTATTTTAGGGTTCAGGGTGGGTATGGGGTGCCAGGGGACATTTTAGGGTTCAGCGTGGGTATGTGTTTTGGTGTGCCAGGGGTAATTTTAGGTTTCAGGGCAGGTGTGGGTTTTGGGGTGTCAGGGGCAATTTTAGGGTTCAGGGTGGGTATGGGTTATCAGCGGGGAATTTATGGTTCAGGGTGGGTATGGGTTATGAGGTGCCGGGGGGGAATTTATGGTTCAGCATGGGTATGGGGTTTGGGGTGCCAGGGGTAATTTTAAGGTACAGGGTGGGTGTGGGTTTTGGAGTGCCATGGGATTAATTTTAGGGTTCAGCGTGGGTATGTGTTTTGGTGTGCCAGGGGTAATTTTAGGTTTCAGGGCAGGTGTGGGTTTTGGGGTGTCAGGGGCAATTTTAGGGTTCAGGGTGGGTATGGGTTATGGGGTGGCAGATGGGAATTTATGGTTCAGCATGGGTATGGGTTTTGGGGTGCCTGGGGTAATTTTAAGGTTCAGGGTGGGTTTGGGTTTTGGGGGGCAAGGGGGAATTTATGGTTCAGCATGGGTATGGTTTCTGGGGTGCCAGGGGTAATTTAAGGTTCAGGGCGGGTATGGGTTTTGGGGCTCCAGGGGGGTGATTTGAGGATTCAGGGTGGTATTGGGTTTTGGGGTGCCAGGGGGTAATTTTAGGGTGTGGGGTGGGTATGGGTTTTGGGGTGCCGGGAAGGGATAATTTTAGGGATAGGATGGGTATGGGTTTTGGGGTGCCAGGGGTAATTATAGATTTCAGGGCGGGTATGGGTTTTAGGGTGTGAGGGGGTTAATTTTAGTGTTCAGCGTGGGTATGTGTTTTGGTGTGCCAGGGGTAATTTTACAATTCAGGGTGAGTATGGGTTTTGGGGGGCAATGCATCAAACTAACAAAAATGTGTGCTTTAATTGTTGTCCAGTTTCAAATGCAGAATTCACCACATTTTTTTCTCAGCTTGACCTGAGCATTAACCGATCCTGATTATTTGCCATTTTAGCTCCGCCCCATTGATTTACATTAGCCACGCCCCTTCATCTACCATGTTAGCCCCCCCCCCCCCGAAATTAAGACCTAGTTGCGCCCCTGGTGAGAATGCAGTATGGAGTAGGATAGTAGGGAGACTTTGTAATGTCATTGGATTGGGAGGCTTACCTATAGTCTGTGAAATACTGTTGGGGATTCATTATGCTGGATGTACACTGAATGAAGAAGACTTTTAAGGAAACCTACATTTGTATACATAATTACTACACAATTTTTTTTCTGCTTTACACTACAAGTACTTCAACACATTTTTTCACCATTAAAGCCTGTCAGTTGTCTATTGTTCTAATAAGAAGTACTACTGTTGCATTTCATATCTAATTTTGCCATCAGCTTTCCGGACTCTTTTTAAATATGTCCAATTCAGACATGAAAGTCACATTGCATACTTGTCACAAAAGGAAGCAAGCTATTTACCACCGCCTACAAAGCTAAACTAATTGACTCACAAGAGGAGTTGATGGCAAATATTCTTGAAGTTCAGGTGATTCATTGCAACACTGACGCTATTTACGTTATAATCAAGCTACAATTGCTCATTTGACACCTCAAGATATGCACATTACATCTATGAAAAGTTTGCTGTTGGATTTGGAAAATAGAAATTGCCATTATAACTTGAGCATCTTTAATTTCCCCCGAGAATATTGAGGGTCAAGCTCGCAGAGCCTTTTTGGAAAATGTATTACCATCCCTATTAAAATTATAACTATCAGAGAAGTTTGAAAGTGATAAAGCTTATTGCGTGACTATGTCTATGTATGTAGGGATATTTATAAAGCGAACTGCTACTCCAAGCGGTGTCCTGGCACTGATTGCTGAAGAGTGTCAGCGGGGGCCAGAAGGAAATACGAGCTAGAAAAAGCCTTGATGCTTCTAAGGGTCAGCAGCAGTTTGTTCCAAAGGAAGGGGTCCAGCAAGGAAAGGGCCTTTCCCCCTGACCTAGCGTTCCTGATTTGCGGGGCTCTGGCCAAGTCATATTTAAAGTTTTAGGTCATCATCACCTCATAGTGATGCGCACAGCTGTCCATTAAATTCCTGCCTTAATGGATGAAGGCAATAACATTTACATATATATATATATATATATATATATATATATAAATCCAAAATCCCGAAGTGCCGCAAATCCACAGCGACACAGCAATCAGGTACAGACCACTCCAGCGTTTAAGAAGGGCTAGAGGGTTAGGGGGTCTCTACCCTGCCCCCTTTTCGTGTTTTCTACTCTTGTTTTGGGCTCTCTTGTGCCTTAGTTCTCCTGAAAAACAAGATGGTGGCCAACACTGCCTGGTTTGGACAGTTTGGAATGTTGACAGTCGACTGCCAGCCAATCAGAAACTCGCTCGCGCACGTAAGGGTACGCGCATGTACGCGTACCGTGCGCGTACGGTGAGCGCATATAGATATATAATTTGCTCAAATTCAATTTTCTCAACAACTACTGGAAGGATTTTCACCAAATATAGAAAAGGCACTACTGCATACCTGTCCCTACCATTTTGCCAAGTTTGGTGTAATTCCATTCAGCCGTTCGGGCTGTAGCCGTGTCTAAAGGTCCCTATGGAAATTAACATGGGGAAAACACGTTTTGGGACCCCCCTTTCGGCCCCCGCTTGACGAATCCCCCCCCGAAACTTTCAGGGAAGAAGCGGAGCGGAGTTGGCCAAAATTCTGGAAAATTACACACAGATTTCTCAATCGGCGCCAAAGTTATTCCCAATAGAATGTTGAGCGCATATAGATATATAATTTGCTCAAATTCATTTTCTCAACAACTACTGGAGGGATTTTCACCAAATATAGAAAAGGCACTACTGCATACCTGTCCCTACCATTTTGCCAAGTTTTTTTCATAACCAATTTTTATTATGGGTCCAAGCAAAGCTCAACACAGCCCTCCACAGACAGGAGGAGACTGTCAACGACAGATAGAAAGAGACACATTATTAGCACAGCATCGAACCCAACGTTATATAGTGAATGACATCGAACTACCCCACCCACCCAACCCCAAAAAAACACCAACCAGCCCCGCCCCCAGCTACCCACCCCTTATCCCACCCTAACCCAGTGCACGTGATCATAGTCCAGCAACATGAGATAACTTACAAAGGTGGAGCCGGCCAGCGGCCTAGAGTGCGGGATCCACATCCAGCTGTAATGCATCAACAATGTCCACGGGGGGGTCAAGGAGCAGGCCCCGGTAATCCGCCCACCGTTTCCAGATTTTGTAATGTTTACGGGGACATCCCCGGGCTTCAAAAACGGGCTGCTCCAGACCCATGAGGAAATCCAGGCCCGCCCTCCAAGCCCCGAGTGGGGGGGCGCGCTCGCTCTTCCAGGCCTGCGCCAGGTCCCTCTTCGCCACCACCAGCCCCAGCAACAGCAAATGGCGTTTATAAATATTGCCCCCAACATTCTCTAGAACATGAAGAAGGCCCAGCCTGGGGGTACGGGGCAGGTCCCAACCCAACACCTCTGACAGGCAGTCCCAAACCCCAGCCCAGAATCGAGTCAGTCTCTCACAGGACCATACTGTATGAAACATGGTGCCTTCTTCAGAACCACACCTCAGGCATTCCGGAGACGCGATAAGGCCTGCCCGCCATAGGCGGTGTCTAGTATAATACGCCCGATGGAGGTATTTGAACTGGATGAAGCGAAGGCGGATGGCTATAGCAGCACCTCGGGGAGATTCCAAGGCCTCACGCCAGTCGTCATCATCCAATGGACCAACATCACCCTCCCAAGAGGCCCTCAGCGCTGCGAGTGAAGGGGAACAGTGAGTGACCAGAGAGCGATAAATCTGCGAGACCTTCTTGTCACCTAGGTCTCCCATAAACAATTTAGCCTCGATAGGGCTAAAATCAGGGATCTGTTCCAGGCCCACCAGACTAGGGGTAAGCGCGTGGCGAAATTGAAGGTAACGGAAAAATTGTGTCTTGGGCATGCTAAATTCGGAGCTAAGTTCCTGAAAGGACTTTAGGGTAGTACCAGAGAGGACATGACCTAGGGACGAGATCCCAATCGCATCCCAGCCGTCAAATCCGGACAGAGACGCCAGCGCCGGTAACAGGCCATTGCGCCACAACGGGGTTTCGGCTGTAAGCCGACCCCACCAGCCCACCCGGTGCAGGGCCCGCCGCCAGACAGCGAAGACCACTTGGGTGACTTGCGGAAGCAGTCGCCTCCGCCTAGCCGAGTACAGCAGGGTGTGGAGGGAGGCGCCACCCATCAGTGAATGCTCAAGGGCATAAGCCGGATCACTACGGTCTCCATACCACCACTCGTTGAGCACAAGGAGATGGGAGGCCTGATAGTAAGATAAAATATCCGCGGCCGCCAAGCCGCCGCAGTAGGTAGAGAGGAAGCATGTGCGCAGCGCCACCCTGGCAGCACCGCCGGCCCACAGAAACCGGCCCAGCACAGAATCAACAGTACGGAACCACTGCGGGTCAACCTGGAAGGGATGATTCTGCAGTTGATATAGCAGACGGGGCAAAGCCACCATCTTGAAGATGGCCGACCGGCCGTAGATATTAAGTGGCATGCGCGACCATGTCTTGACGTCCAGTTGGACCCGATCCCATACCGGCAGGATGTTCCGGTCCCATGCCACTGCTGGCGAGGCAGAGAGGAAGACACCCAGGTACTTCACACCCTCCACAGCCATCTGAAGGGATGCAGCCCAAGGGCAGTCCACTGTGGCACCCCCCAGCACCCACATGGTTGATTTGCGCGGGTTAAGGAAGAGCCCCGATGTCCGACCAAACTCCTGCATCAACTCCAGGACGCGAGGACCCGTACGCTGCAGGTCAGTCATGAAAAATAGCACATCATCCGCATATAAAGCTATGCGATCCGAGTGATCCGCGCCCCAGACGAAGCCACGGTAGAGCTCATCGCGGCGCACCCTGGCGGCCAACGGCTCCATGGCCAGCGCGAAAAGGTAAGGGGAGAGCGGACACCCCTGACGCGTGCCCCTGGACACCGGAAAACGAGCAGACGCCGTTCCCGAGATACGTACCGAGGCCGTGATCTCAGTGTAGAGCAGCCTGATATAGGAGAGGAATACCGGGCCGAGATTCAGCAGCGGCAACAGAGCAAAAAGAAAGGTCCAGCTGACCGAATCGAAGGCACTATCAATATCAGCCAGCAGGAGCGCCGCCGGGTCCTCTGAAGACTCAATCGCTTGTATCGCAGCCTGCGCCCGTCGTATATTGTGTCTTGTTGCCCTGCGCGGCATAAAACCCGCCTGATCCGGGTGGACAAGGGCCGAAATGTGTGGGAGTAAGCGGTTCGCCAGCGCCTTCGCCAGGAGCTTGGCCTCGAAGTTGATGAGGGATATGGGGCGATAAGAGTCATGGCGATCGGGGGGCCTACCAGGCTTCAAAAACACCACTATTTCGGCATGACGCCAGTCCGGTGGGAGGCGGCCATGCTCTCGCGCCTGTTCCAGGGCCCGCAAGTAGTGCGGCCCGAGCTGCAGATGGAACTTCTTATAAAATTCGCTGGGGAAACCGCTCGGCCCCGGCGCCTTGCCTACATTTAACTGACCCAGTGCATCACCCAGCTCCTCAGCCGACAGGGGAAGGTCCAGGGCCTCGCGCACCTCATCAGATACAGCAGATGGGGGAACAGATGCAATATAATCTGCGATAATGGCCGGGGAGAGAGTCTCCCGAGAGGCATATTGGTGCCCATAATAGCGCGCAAAGCTCGTTGCAAGAGTTGCCGGATCTGTAATCGCCACTCCTGCATCATCAACAAGGCCCGGCAGTGTAAGAGGCTGTAGGTTCTGTTGGCACAGCCTATGGAGCATGGTGCAAGACTTGTCGCCCCACTGGTAGACCCGACTACGGGTGGCCAACCACGCCTGACGAGCCTCGTCCAACAGGACCGAGGAATAAGACTGTTGCGCCTGCAGGAGTAGCCGCAGTGACATATCATCGGGTGCCTCACTGTGCCGAGCCTCGAGCTCCTCCACCCGCTCTGTAGCCGCAGCAATGCCTCCCAGCCGAGTCCGGCGAGCCGACGCACACCAAGCAATATCTATGCCCCGCAGGGTGGGTTTCATAGCCTCCCAGACTGTCCCCGCATCCATCCCTCCGGTAAGGTTGTCCTGCCAATAATGGGCAATCGCGCTACGCAGATGCTGGGAATAATCAGGGCGCTGCAGATGCCACGCGGACATTCGCCATCGGAAGGGGGAGCGCGCTTTGCACAAGTCAATTTGTACCGCCACTGGGGAGTGATCCGAGAGCCCGCGAGGCCGAATCGCCGCCCCCTTCACCCTGTCAAGGAAGGCCCTCGGGACAAACACACAGTCCAAACGTGAAAGGGAGCCATGGACAGCCGAGACAAAGGTGTACTCCCGCCGTTCCGCATGCAGATGTCTCCATACATCCACCCAGCCCAGACCATCAACCATAGCCCCCAACCGTGTAGGAGAGGATACAAGTGCCACGCCCGGCCTCCTCTGCCGGTCCAAAGCCACATCCATCACATCATTCCAGTCTCCGCCAATCACAGCCATGGAGCGGGGGAACTCAGCCCACAAGGAAAACAAACGTTCAGCTAAGGTCCACTGCAAGGGGGGGGGGGGCATACACACAACCAAACACAACCGGCTCCACCCCGACCTTCCCCTGTACAAAGACAAAACGTCCCTGGGGGTCAAGCCACTGACGCTCATGTACATATGCCAGCCGTCTATGAATAAGAATGGCCACACCCCTGGAGCCCCTGGTAAATCCGGCATGGAACACTTGATGGAAGCCAAAGCGCTGCAAACTCAGGGCTTTTGTACCTAGCATGTGCGTTTCTTGAAGAAGGAGCACATCTGCCAAGTCCCTCTTAGCCCAGCGAAGCACCGCCCCCCGTTTAATCTTGTCCAATAGTCCTCGTACATTCCAGCTAAGAATACGCATGGAGGCGCCATTGGGCGCCAAGTGAGGAACATCAACCATGATCACAATGCTCCCAGCCCCACACACCCCGACCCCCGGCCCATGCCCCAGATCCCACAGTTGCAAAATACACAGAGACCACGTGCACCCCCAGAACCAGAACCCCAGACCCCACAAACCCCGAATCCCCAAACCCTACCGCCCCTCCGACCCCGACCCAACTCACAAGCAACCAAACACCCCGGTTCCCCCCACCCCCACACCCATACCTCAAGGAACAATGAAGTATCTGTCGCGGTATACGGTACTTCAGGCCCAAAACACAGCGCCCAAAGCCAGCCATACCAATGGATCCCAGCTAGTCCCCCCCCGAACTAATCAGGCACACTCCCAGAACCACCCCCCAGTCCCAACAGGAGGAGGCAGCCCAAAGTACGTGCCCTGAACCCCAACAAACATACAGCAGAGTCATAAGTAAAACACCACACGAAAGTCACAGCCCCCGAAGGCCCTGGCATTCGCCAAGAAGAAGTAGTCAATACTGCACCAGCCATTGTATGTCCCATCGACCATAGCTCAGCCTCCGCCAGATACAGTCACATATAGCAGGCAACCAGCAGACAGTCCCCATGAAGGGCGATCAGGAGCCTCCATCAGATTGGTCCGCAGCAGGCTGTGTGTCCCCCAGGAGGGGGTCCCGGGACAGGGACCTCCGCCGGGAGCGGGACTTGCGATGACGTTTCCCTTTGCCAGGCGGGTTGCCAGACGGGTTGCTCCTGTCCTGAGACGAGCCACGCGATGATCCAGAGTGCAGCCCCGGTTGGACGTGAGGTCGGATTCTGACTGTTTCATCGGTCCAGTTGAAGACGGCCTCCGGCGTATCAAAGAAGAGGGTCTTGGAATTGAAGATCACCCGGAGGCGGGCCGGGTAGAGCAGCGAGTATTGGATCTTCAGGCCACGCAGCTTGGCCTTGGCATCCAGGAAGGAGTGCCTCTGTTGGTGGACCAGTTTGGTATAGTCCGGGAAGATCATTATTTTATGATTGTCATACAGCAGGGTGTCCTTCATCCGCGCTTCCCGGAGAATGACGTCCCTGTCGTGGAAGTTGAGGAGCCTGGCGATGATCGGGCGGGGCCGTTCCCCGACTGGCGGCTTCTGTGTCAGGGCGCGGTGGGCACGCTCCACTATGAAGCATCGCGACAGGGAGTCCGGTGGTAGCCAGCTCTCCAGCCACCGGGACAGAAAAGCGTCCATAGGCCCATTCTCGCAGTCCTCCGGAAAACCAACGAAGCGCAGATTGTTCCGTCTCGCCCGCCCTTCGGCATCCTCCACACGAAGCGCCAGGCCCCGTTGGATCTGTTCCATGTCGGCTATCTTCTTCTTAAGGGTACCAACATCTCCCTCCACCGCCGTGACCCTGGTCTCAGTCGCGGTAATGCGGGCGACTGCATTGCGAAGATCTTGACGCAGCAGCATCACATCGGCCCCCACCGCGCCAATTTTCGCATCCAGCATGTCGCGGGACTGGGTAATGGCCGCCATCAACGCCGCGTTGTCTGGTCCGGCCGGATGACTCCCACCAGCCGCCCCGGCTCCTCCACCATGGCCAGTGAACTTGTCGATGGGTCCTGTCTTAGTGGCGGCCGAGCCCCTCGTCATGGCGGCCGCTCAGACGGTAGAGCAGTGACACGCACCTGTACTAGGGCCGCTTCTCGCAATAGTCTACCAGCTAGGCCCCGGCCGAGACGTCCCGAACACACCAGGACGCTCGAGAGTCCCTCGCCACCGGCCCACAGATCGGGTACAACCCAGGCAATGTCGTCCCGCCAAGGTGTATGAAGTCGTCTTCGCGCCCACCGGCACTCCTGGCACGGCGCAGATATGGGCCACTCTAGTGCAAACCACAAGTTCTCCAACCGCCGCCCCAGGTACTACAGGAGCCGGATAGGACAGTTACTCGGGCCAGGCGCCTGTTTAACACCTCAGTTCCCGGGGGGCCCCGCCGTGTCCACTCACCAGGGCTATGGATCCGGGCTGGTGACTCCGGGCGGGGATCACCAAACTAGAGGTCCCAGCTGCACCAAGGCCAGGCAGGCCGCAGATCTTCCGACACCCTTTCCAGTCGCAGGCCCCACCGCAAACACGGTGAGGAAAGGCAGGGGATCTCACTGTAGGTCGTCAGGAGCAGGCAGCCCCGGATCGTGGCCAGCCCAGGCTGCAAAGATCAAGGTCCCGGCTGCGCCCGGGCCACCAGGCCGCCCCTGCCGCTCCGGCCCCTTCGCCACGTCCACACCACCTGTAGGTCCAGCCAGGCCCCGGGAGGATAATCACTGGTCAAAGGTCCAACGTCAGCAGCGACCCCTTCCGGCGCCCCAGCCCCCACAGCGCCGGTCAACAAGAATGGAGGATGCAGCTCCCACCGGCAACGGAGCCGCCGCCAGTCCCAGTGGAGGGCAAGGTGTCTGCCCGCGGTGGGGGGCGCCGCGCCCCCGGAAGGCGGAGGGTGCCGCGGACAGCAGTACCAGAGTGTCCCAAAGCCAGCGTGTATGTCCTCGGGCGGGGGCCGCCAAACTCGAGGCCCCGGCTCCGGCGAGGCCAGGCAGGCCGCAGCTCCTCCGAGGCCCCCCCCCGGTCCAGGCCCCCACCGCCGGCAATGGGAGGATCGGCAGGGCACTCCGCTGTGAGCCGCCGACGGCAGGCAGCCCCGGAACGCGGTCAGGGAGCGGCCGCGCCGGCTCCGTGTCAGGTCCCCACGTCGGGGACGCCAAAATTGAGGTCCCGGCTTGTCCGGCGGGCACCAGGCCGCTCGCGGCACTCACTCGCCCCACGGCCGCTGACGGTCTAGGCGCGTTGTCCCCAGCACCGGACGGTTCCCGGTGTCCTCCGCCAACACCACCCTTGATGCGGTGCACTTTTCGGGGTTCAGGGCCAGGATAAGTCCAGGATAATCGGCGGGCTGGCGGGAGCTCTTAGGCAGCCACGTCCGCCATGCTCGCCCGCTAAGCCACGCCCCCCCATTTTGCCAAGTTTGGTGTAATTCCGTTCAGCCGTTCGGGCTGTAGCCGTGTCTTAAGGGTCCCATAGAAAATGCCATTTGAAAAATTTCAAATTCAATTTTCTCAAGAACTACTGGAGGGATTTACACCAAACATACAAAAGGCACTGCTGCATACCAGTCCCTACCATTTTGCCAAATCTGGTATAATTCCGTTCAGCCGTTCGAGCTGTAGCCTTGTCAGAATGTCCCTATGGAAATTAACATGGGGAAAACACCTTTTGGGACGCCCTTTTTTTTCTCGGCCCCCGCTTGACAAATCCCCCCGAAACTTTCAGGGAAGGAGCGGAGCGCAGCAAGGCAAATTTAAGGAAAATTACAGGCAGATCCCTCAATCGGCGTCAAAGTTATTCTCAATAGAATGTTCGGAATTTCCTATGGTAACTAGGTCCTAACTATATATACCTACTGGCGACCGCCAGTAGCTAATTAATATATATATATATATATATATATATATATATATATATATATATATATATGCATCAAAACTTTGCTAAGGAAACTGTTGCATTACAGAAGCGATTTTATGATTCACACTTTTGGCTTTGTGAAGCAGTTTGTAAATATGAACTGTTTCATCCATCAGTCACGAGAACAAAGAAAAATAATATAGCTAATTCTTTTTGTTTACCTGCAGATTTGATTGCCTATTTGGATAGTCATGCAACAGTTGAGATGGACTCTCAAACTTCCACACTTGACAATTGATCTTCGGTCATTTTCGCTGTTGTAATAACCTTCTGTACTTTAGTAGGTACCATGGCACTCTCTCTCCAACTTGGATTGTACCTTCGCTGTCTCAATGCTTCATTTAATGTTTTCTTCCATTGGGATTATAATTGTCATGTTTGTTTTGTTATTTCTATGAGCTACTTTCTCTATATAATGTGTATAAATAGTTCGAGTCTTCCATTTACTTTCATATCCTTTCCTATTTCTTTTTTATGGCTATTAGGTACACTTTTAAAATTGCTTCTCCAAATGTTTATAGTCTCCGTCATCTAATAAAGAGGAGGAAAATATTAGGTTATTTAACAAAATTTAAAGTGGATATATGTTTTCTTCAAGAAACTCACATTGATGATACTATTTTGGCTTATGTGACAACATCCTGAGTTGACACTTGTTTCGTCACCTGCACAGAGGCACAACAATGGGGTGGCCATTTTTTCTCTCATAAGTGATCATTCAAAATTATAAACAGAATTATGAAGGTAGATGTGTATGTTCAAATACTAATTGACAAATAGCTATTCATTTTTTAATTGTATATGCTCCCCCTCAGCCAACATTTTCAATAATGGCATTCCTTCTTCAAATTTTCACATGTTTAGAGGCACCAGCAAGGATGCCCTTTATCAACTTTACTGTTGAATTTAGCCACTGAACCACTTCTAACTCTTATCTGTGCTTCTATGTCTAATACAAGCATTACCATCAATGATACAGTTCTTAAAGTTTATGCTTAATGCGGATAGTGTTTTACTTTATATCACGGTACCTGCATATACTATGCCAGTGATATTAGATAGTATAAATGGATATGCATTAATATCAGGATACAGTTTAAACATCAATAAAAATGCATCTTTTTCTTTTACACATATTGTACTGCGGATATATTACATGGCACAGATATTATACGGAAAACTGCAGGTCTTTAGAATCTTGGTATTTATTTTCTTAAAACAAGAAAAAATACAGTTGATTTAAATTGTAAAACAATGTAACAAATATTTTGAATAAATTGGACAAATGCTCTCCCCTTAACTTAACGTGGTGGGGGAATATTGAAGCAATAAAAATGGTAATTAATTCTCAAATGCTATATGTACTATCAATGTTACCAGTTACTTTACCTACATCTTCTTTACTACTATTAATAGACTCCTAGTTAACTTTATTTGGAATAATAAGGTACAGAGGATTAAATAAAGAACTCTACAAACTTCAAAATTACAGGGAGGATTGGGCATCCTAGATTTTAAGAAATATTTTTTAATTATAACAGCGCAAAGTGTTTATTGGTTCTTTAACCTGGATCCTTACTTAACACCAACGTGGGGTTTAATTGAAAGAAATGTTGTAGCGTTGTTACCTTTACAAGCAATTCTTATGATGGATTTTAAAAAAGCAACTTTTTTTCTACACTTCTCAATACTACAAAAAATACTACATTAAGGGCCTTATTATGATATCGGTTGGTCAGACTGCTGCACACTATCATGTCGATCAGGAGTAAGCCTCCATCTCGCACAGTGCAAGAGGGCGCTGCTTCTTTCTACCGCTCGAGTAGAAGTTCTACTCGAGCTGCAGCTTCTCAACGCGAACTGAAGGTTTCTCAACGAGAGCAGTGGCGACCATCCTCGACCACTTGCGTTGAGAAATCTCGCTGAGAAGTGGTCTAGCATTGGACTTTCCCCGCTCGCCAACTTTACTGTTGGTGAGTGCGAGTGAGGAAAAAGGAGTTTTTCAGAAGTACGCAAGCTCCATGGAGTGCGAAAAACTCTGCAAACTCCGGGAACTGAGCGGAGTGCACTGCCCGGGTTTAGTCAGGAGATGGACTGACATGCAGGTGGCAGTCCAACCGCCCAATTATGATGCGACTGCCGGTCTGGCAGTCGGAAAAGTGCTCTTTAACACGGCAGCTTGTGCTGCAGCCTTGAAATTATTATTGGTAAATCTTCACTTATTACTTTCGTATATGGATATTAAATTATTTTATTTATTAATTTCTTCTGCTATCAAATTTATAACTATGAATCGAAAATCTGCTAACGATATATCTCCCAGCTCTTGGTGGAATTGGATACTATTTCAAAGGATTGGAATAGAATTTTCTTTTAATAAGATTAAGAAGCCACTTTCTATTACATGTTTTATTTGGAAGACCCTGAATGCTTTTCTTAAAATTTGCTAATTTAGTAACTAAAATGTATTAGATAATATTGTCAAGATTGCCCTAGTTATGTTTTTTTTATTATATAATGTATGGGTTTTATATATAACTAATTTACACACTCATCTTTTCTCCCTATTGTATCAGATATCTTCTTCGTTAGATTACTACTTTACTGTTATTTTTTGTTTGTCTCCTTGTTACATTACGAAAATCAAAATATTTTGAACAGGAGCACGTTGGGTTATGAAGGTTCTATGAAGGGCGGTTGAGAGGCTGAAGAGCAGGGGCTGACAGAAAAGGTTGTCTGGGAAAAAGGTAGATATGTGCCTGTGACTGACCCCCCTCTCACTCCTAGAAAATGATGGACACTGCACTGAAGAGGAAGATCATAAAAAGGTGACTTGTGATACATTGTTTTGTATGCTAGGCACCCAAGACTGAGTTTTATTCTTACCTCATACAGTGGCGAGCCAGCTGGGGTCAATGAAGATCGGAGGGATGTCATCAAATTTTTAGAGGAAGTGAGAAATCTAGTTGCTGAATGAAGAACTGCTTTAAGATAATTGAGGGTGGCTTGAGGCATGCCTGCTGGAACAACATTTTCATAGTCCAGGCAAGATAATATTAGAGTCAGGGCTGCAGATTTCATGAGAGCTGCATGTAGAATAGTTTATGAATTTTTAACTGAGCCAGAATATAAAAGTTTGCTGCTTTTGGTATTTTGCTTATGTGAGAGACCATAGACAGATGGGAGGGGACAATTGGCGAGAGCGCCTATGAGAAATTGGCAGTGTTCAGTTGCTTTAGCAGATCAGGGTTGACACATTTATGAATTTTGGATAAAACAGTATAGATTTGATGTGAGGGAAATGTCGGCCATCCATGATTGTCTATTTAAGAATTCCACTACCTCCAGAATACCGGAATTAGAAACCTAACCGAAGGAAGAACAGGGATTCCACTGAACGTGTGAAAAACCCTCTTTCCAGAAAGAAACATTTTCTAGAGTCCCCTCACCCACCAGGGTTACCCCTAGGTGGCATGCTTCATCATTGGGATCCTCTCAATCTGCTGCGGATTGAGGCGTGCTGCAACTTGCGAACTACGTAGGAGCACTTCGTTTTGGGAAAATATGAGTGGTGCAGTGATGTGGAGTGGGAAAAAAAGGTTAAAAGTACCTAGCTAGTGAACTAATATTTTATTTCTGCTCCTAGTTGGTATGTTTTAAAATCAGGGGGTATTACTAAGTAAAGACCTCACTGTAATGAGTATGGTGTCCCTAGTACTGGGTCGACATGTTTCAAGCTTTACCCTAAAGCTCTTCTTCAGGACCTCACTAGGGCCAGCCTCCTAATCCTGTGAATAGGAAACAATGGGGTGCACACCTAATGTGTATTCACCTGATATTTAATGCATACAGTTGTACACTGACACACTATCTGTAGGAAATAAAGTAAAAGGAAAATTAAAAAAGCCTGCCTACCAGCCAAGCAGGCAGGCCCTTTATATATGCGGGGTCGCATCTCGATCAATGCACTCCTCTATAGTGGGTGTACTTAACAGCTATTTTGTGCAATCATCTGTGGTGGTAGAAATCACACACAATGTCTTTGTGAAGAAAAGTGGTTATGTACAAATTGCAGTTTAAAAGTACTTGTGAAAAAGACACCACGTGACAAACAACATTTAACAAAATATTAGTATTACATATCAATAACACATACTTTTGTTTAGGCAGAAATATGCCTCATGATCTGCAGGGGTAGAGGGGCTTGTAGTCACACCCTGAAATGAGTGTTGTGCAAAGTCTTGTGGATTTGGAAATTTCCAGGGATTGTCATGATTGACTATCTTCTGATGGGATTTAGTTCAGTGGAGAACCATGGTTGGGACGATTTCTGGCAATGGTGCTTTAATTCTAACGGCGCTCCATGTCAACAGCTGACAAAGTTATATTGTTGTGTGATTACATCACAGCATTTGTATTATTTATGTGTAAGAGGAGTTGCGCTTCCAGACATTTTGTGGGTGATTTTCACTGTTGTGATTGATGCAGACGAGAGCATAAATGGACAGGAGTAGTGATGACACCAGTCAACAATGATCAGAGAGCTGCAGAGAAATGACAAAGAGTTGACAGTGATGAGGTCAAGAGTATGACCTTTGGTGTGCATGGGGATGGCAGAATATTGCAGAAGGTCATGAAGAGGTAATTTATCCTTCAATATCACACTCACTTAAGATAGGTATTGTTTCGTGAAAGTTTGTCTAAATGTGAGATGTAGTCTGCTGTTCACTTATTTACTGTTCAAGAAAAAAACAGGTTAGGTGGTGGTAGAGAGTATTCAAATAGTGAATGTGTGAGAAACATACCTATTAGGCATTCAAAAGTAGGGTGGGGCGGAGTTGCAACTAGCATGCATTCAAGCAACTCTTTGCGGATGATGGCAAGTCTCAGGCATAGCATTGTAATAGAGTAGTTTTGTGGTACTAAGGAATTCATAATAAATTAGGATTGTTTTCAAGCCAGGATTCAGTAATGCACAGAGTAGGCCAAGGTTGATAAAGTAAGAAAGTCAACAATTTCAGCATGATGGCCATTTGAGATCTGGGATTGTGACGCATGAGAAATAGGAATATGGGGGAGTGAGTTTTGAGCAGCAGAAACCAAAGTCTATGTTGAATGTGAATAAGGTTGTTTGGATCCACTCTCTTTTTGCTAACTATATTCAGGTGAGGTAGGTGTCTACTGGTGGGGACGGAGTGTTGCTTTGGAGGTGGATAGTTCTTGCCGGTAAGTATTGTAGGAAAGTACCCCTGGTTGCCCCCCACTTTTTGCCTGATGTTGCTGCTTTTTGACTAAGTGTGCCCTGGGTTCCTGCCAACCAGGTACCCGGGGCCTATGTTCTTTCCCTAAAGCTGCACTGTTGCAACCCCAATTGGCAACTCCCTGGCCACGTGTAAGTCCCTTGTAAAAGGTACCAATAGCACTGTGAACAAGGAAGGACTGCAGCAGATATTGTGCCATCCTTATAGGCCCTGTATACACACAGACACACACACACACACATACACACAGACAGACAGACAGACAGACAGACACACACACACACACAAATGCAGGCTCTGTGTTTTGATACAGAGCAAGGTGAAAAGTTTACACGGAACAAATTCCTGTGTGCCATGCCTACAATCCACTGCCTATGGCATAGGTAAGCCACCCCTCTAGCTGGGTGGACTATACCACTGGTGAGGGTACATGTGCACGAGCCCTGTACCCCTACAGTGTCTAAGTCTATTCTGAGACATTGTAAGTGCAGTAAACCCATAAAGAGTATATGGTGTAGAGGTTTGTCATTACAAAATTCACACCACCATAATGCCTTTACTGAAATCTGGGAAGTTTGATATCAAACATCTCAGCACATTAAACCCCCACTGATGCCAGTGTGGGATATAATGCCAAGTGCAATCAGAGGGCATCTTAGAACTTAGAGATGCCCCATGAAAAATTACCCAACTCCAGTGCCCTGGCTGACTGGCTGCTCACCAGCTGCCACTCCCAGACTTGTTTCTGGACCCCTGAGCCGAGAGCCTCTCGCTCTCGGGGTCCTGAAACAAAGCACATTCTGGGCAGAAGTGCCAAGCCTCCTATCCCAGGATGGGCAGGGTCCACGAAAGGAAAGCTTCAACGTCTTGCTGCCTTTGTGAGCTGACCCAGCCATTTGCTGCTCCCAGCAACTGGCCTCCACTGGATCTGACCCTCTTTTTGGGTGGGAGAATCGGTGGGAAAACCAAGATAGGAGAGGTGTGCCTACTTTTGCCGACCCCACCCTCATGTGGTGGAGGCGAGGTGAAGCAAAACTCTCAGTCCCCTCCATCTTGAAGATGGGGTGAAGCAGCCAACCAGAATGAGACTCATGCCCCCCGCCTCCCACTGGAGGGTTTCATAATAGGGGTGTACCCTCCCCTAAGGAAGGGACCCATTGGTCCCAACCTGCACCTAACTGAAATGACCCTAAGTTTAGTATTTTGGGGCAACCCCAAATCTTTCCTCCTCAGACAAGAAGAAGGACCGAAGGGCGGTACTGAAGAAAGAGGACACCAACTGACTTGGCCCCAGCCATATTGCGTTGTCACAACTTCGACCTGCTCCAGCAAACTCCCAGTATGTACTGCAACCCCCCCAGAACCCAGAGGACCTACCCTGTCTTCCCTAAAAAGATGTTGCCTCCCAGGAGCACCCGATTTGCTCACACACAGGCTCCTGCCAAATCAGCAAGTTTGCACCACTCTGCACCAGACGCCCACGCCCGAGTTAGAGTGGCTCAATTGCACGAGGAGGTCTCCTCAGTGATTCTGACCTGGGCTCCGGTGATCTCTGACCTGCCTCAGCCTCCTGACAACACCTGCAGCCACTATATGGAGGATCCCCCCAGACTGATCAGAGCCGGTAAAGAAAATCTGACACCTCAAAACACCCCTGCACCCAATGCCCCACAGCCGTGGGTGGCTCAACCGATGGTGTCCAGGCATCCCCCAGCTTCCCAACTTACCTATCCAACCGGTAGTCGCCTCCCTAAGATCTTTGTGCCCGAGCCTACAGTGTTTGTTGCGACCGGAGAATCACCATTGAAACCAACAGGGCAGGGCACCCGATGCCAATCTAGCACCCTACACTGGGCCGTTGCTGTGGATGCCTCTTATGTGCTTACTCGGATCCCCCTTTGCCTGGAGCTAAACTCTAGGAGCTTTGCTCCCAAATCCAAGTGGCGTGCCCATGGACAGCCACCAACCGGAGGCCCTCTATCCCCCATTGGATAACATTGGGCCTGAGCACTCTGCGCCGGGCCGCCCTAGTGCCTCTGAGGGTGTTCTTTGAGTACATCCTTGATCCTGGGGGAACCCTGGTTCTAACCCCAGAAACTCAACTCCCAAGACAGATTACTCACCTTTAAACTGATAACCTGATTTTCTCCCATAGGACTGCAATGACTGTTTTCCTGTGGAAAACGTTTTAAGTGTGGAGTTGAAAATTGTATGAAAATCTAAACAAGTGTGTTTTGATGACAAATTGAATTACTTACCTTTGACTAGCAAATGTCCCATTGTGGTATCTAGGCATACCACACTGAGAAAAAACATAATCTGAAAATTAATCTAAACAAAGTAATCACAAAGTAACTGCTTAGTAATTTCACCTGTTTCTGAACATTTGACCTAACCTTAACAAAGTTAACTGCATTAAACTGCAATATTCTTGAAATGTACTATTTCACTTGCCTGTACCAAGGTCTGCTTGGTTCTCAAATAAAATACAACTAAGAAATATTTTTTCATACAAACAATTGGTCTGAGTTTAGTCTTTGAGTGTGTGACATTTCTTGCCTGAGTGTGTACAATAAATGCTTAACACTACCCTCTGATAGAGCCTTATTGCTTGCCCACACTACCACAAATAGAGAGTAAGGTGACATCTACTTTTACCTCTGCCTACCTTTGGGATTCCACTGGACTCTTTGCACACTATACCTTACTTTGGTATAGTGTATACAGAGCCAGCTTCCTACAAGTATGAATTAGAACTGGGTCTGGCAGTGGGTGAAGGGACAAACAGCTGTGGTTCAAGTGCAGGCCCTTCCTCTTGCCTTCCTAAAATGTGGATTTCTTACCAGGCAGCAGAGACCAAGAATTATTTTTTTAAATACATTTGAAAAAAAAAAGGTTGTTTATTGGCATTTAGCAGCACAGTACACATGGCACATCAGCAGCACATAAAACACAGGAACAGTAAGCTGGTCAAACTGGCCCCAAGTAGAAACATTTCTCTTAACTACCCCCTAATTTCGTCCCACCCGACATTCCTGCAATATTTGTGACTGAAAAACTGGGTTGCTTCTTGCGGAGTCCAAGCATGAACAGTAAACGCCTTTTTCTCTATTGCCAAAGATTACCTGTCCTTATGAAGAATAATCATAGATAACCGCTGGAGATTTGGTGTACTATTTATCTAAATATACTTTCGTTGTAACGCGAGTCCTTTAGTAACAAGCATTTCCAATGCAATAGGTCTCGCATTTATGCAAGTTTAAGCTATTGGCATTGTAAGTGACAATGCCTTTTATTTATGTTTTAAAAACGAAAACAAAAATCAAAGGTATTGTTATTTGCAACGTCAATAGCTCAAACTCGCGTAAATGCGAGACCTATTGCATTGCAAATACCGGTTAGATTAGTGAGTAGAAATGCTCCATTTCGGCCCGTGCTGCAAATTAATTGAATAAACAAGCGCGGCTGCTAAAGTGAAAGCGGACAGGATGCAAATAAAAAAGAAAAATAATGCTTACCGACTTATGAAGGAGACCGTTTAACGCCACAAGTAAAAGATCAAGTCCTCATGAGAGGTAACAAATGGCGACAGGGCGGTAACAAGGAGGGACTAACAAGCCTTATTATCAACCGGAAGCCAGCATTTACTAAGGACAAGGACACCAGCCAATATAAAATATAGGCGGAAAGAAGGCGAGGCTTTCACGGCATACTCGACTCCTGCATGCCTCGCAGAGCGCTCGACCTAATAAAAACAATAAGTTTAATCGTGGAGCAGAGAGAAGCACTATGCCTCCTATTCTGGGTACCGGGAGAAATGTTCTGGATAAATGAGCAGTAGAATATACAGTTTTATGATGAATCCATAGTCTTCATTACTTTGGCCACTAGGTGGCAGTAGTCATTCAATATTCAAGATCAGACTGAAATGCTAAATCAAAGATGACTGATTAAGATTTAACGACAGATTCAGTAGACATCAAATTTTACAACAGTGGTGTGTGGAGATGTGCCTCTTGAATATAGAAGGCAATTTTGGTAGAATTCAACCTCACGCATGGGGAGAAAGTAGTCTGAGGTGTGCTCGAGGGCCACATCAATGCTAAATCATCCATCCCCTAGCAGACAGGGTTAGAAGGGGGATTATCGTGACTGAAAAAAACGCCTTTCAAAAAGATTACTGGACACATTTTGCATGCATACCGACATTTGCAAAATGGTAAGTGGGAGACCGAGAAAAAAAATCGTGAGAATGTATTTTCCTGGGGCCCAATAGCACTCTAAATGGACATCACATTTGCACCAACAAGGATTCAAGCCAGTGACCCTCCAGTTACACTCAGAAATCTGAAATATGTAGTGCAGCCCTCCTAAATTTCCCAGGTCCATGCACAATGTGCCACATCGGTCCAGGTTTTTTTCTTTAAATTCTGGGACTTGTAGTCTTGTGTATTCCATGAGAAAACAGGACTTCAAACAGAAGAATTTTTTTTACAAAAAAACTGGACTAGAGCTAAACATTATTCTTGGATCTGGGAAACTTGCCAACTATGGTAGTGATCACAATGAGTTTTTCTACCAAAACAATGCATTTCCACTTATTTGTTTAACTTGCATTAACTTTTCATTTAAGCTATGTGCATCATATTTATATGCAGTTTCCTGTAGGTTAAAGACCAGCAAAGTATTTACAGAATGTCTTTTTAGGTACCTGCTGACCCACTCCCCACACTCACTAACCTGGTCCATTATAGTTAAGTTCACAGTTCCCATATTTTTTCTATACATCCCCCACAGACCATTCAGATAAACTTTCACCTATGAGCAGGGTAGCCTACCCGGCAGTACAAGCTAAACTAGCTGTAGAAATAAAGCCCAAAGACCAAAGCCAGAAGAGTGCAAACAAATATACCCGTGCAACATATATATTTTTTTTGTTGATTCAAGGTTTTGTTTCTAAAGTCAGTTCTATTAGCGGGGCTGTCCTGATCATAAATTAAGATGAATAGAGTATACAAAAAAATCCCCAAATCAGAAAACGAACTTGCTTATCAGCAATAGCAGGAAAAAACAGAACTCTGGCTGCATTATTTCTCTGCTGCTCGTTCCCAGGCAAAGGTCTGCGGCCTGAAGGAAATGCCTGCCGGCAATAGATTGAGTACCACTGATGTAAAGTAAGGGGGGTGTGGAGGCCATAGGGTGAGCAGGTTACGTCGGGGCCAGCTATGTACGGCTGTACCAGGGGCGGCTCTAGGCTCATGGCGGCCCTGGGCAGGGAGCGTAGGTAGGGGGCCCCCGGAAGAGGGGGTCCGGGCGGGGCCGAGCACCCCAGAGCTCAGGAAGGTGGAACAGAGCCGGAGGCCGCCAAATCCCTGCCAGGGGCCGCCACGCAAATATGTATCCATCCTCAGAGGATTATTATATTAAGGATATATATTGGAGTGGTGGCCCCTGGGGTTTGGAGGCCCTGTGCAGGTGCACAGCTTGCACATGCCTAAGGCCGCCCCTGGCGGTACCACCTCACGGGTACAAAGCAGGAGGGTGCACCAAAGCACCTGCTGTTGGGAGTTATGTAGGATGCCCAGGTATCCCGGTTTTGCCCAGACAGTCCCAGGTTTCGGCTGCTGTCCTGGCAGATTTCGGTAATTTTAGCTCATGTCCTGGTTTTTAGAGGGGATCGACTGAAACCAGTGATAAGCACTTTTTTGGGTGTTCTAAAGCTGTGCTTGTTAGCAGTGTGAGAGAAGCTGGGTTTCTGTTGCAGTTACCCCCCCCCCCAACACTTTTTGCCAGACTACTGATGCACTTTGACTTGATGTGCTTTGGGTCCGTGCCAATCAGGTTCCCAGAGCCTGTGTTCTTTCCCCAAAACCCACTTGGCACTCTCTGGCCACAGGTCAGCCTCTGGTAAATGGTACCACAGGTACCCAGGGCACTGTGACCAGGGAAGGCCTCTAAGGGCTGAAGCACTTATTGTGCCACCCTTAGAGGCCCTGCACCTTTACACTCACACACTGCCCTTGCAGGCTGCGTGTATTGGTGCAGAACAAAGTGAAGAGTCGACATGGCACACATCCCTGTGTGCCATGCCTACAACCCACTGCCCTGGCATGGATCAGTCACCCATCTAGCTGGGTGCACTATACCAGTGGTGAGGGTACAGAAGCATGAGCCCTGTACCCCTATACTGTCCAAGTCACTTCTCAGACATTTTAAGTGCAGTGCTGCCATTAAGAGTATACAGTGCTGGGAGTTTGTCATTACAAACTCCACAGCACCATAATGGCTACACTAAAAACTGAGAAGTTTGGTATCAAAATTCTCAGCACATTAAACCGACATGGATGCCAGTGTGGGATTTAATGTAAAATGTACACAGAGGGCACCTTAGAGATGCCCCCTGCAAAACGACCAGCCTCTGGTGGGTTCCCCAACTGGTATACACGAGCCTGCCACCACAAGACATGTTTCTGGACCTCTCTGGTTGGAGCCTTCACTCCCTGAGCCCAGAAACAAAGCCTTTCATGGGCGAGGTGTTCACACCTCCCCAGGCCAGGAAGAGCCATCTGTGGCAGGGGAGCTTCAAAGGCCTTGCAGCCTTTGCAATGCAACCCCCAGCCTCTCCTGCTATCAGGAGCAGGCCTCCTTCCTGACTCCCATCCTTTTCGGCTGGAAGACTGGCGGGACAAATTAGCCACGCCAGAAGGTGTGCCCACCTCTGTCAACTCCACCCCTCAGGTGTGGGAGGCGAGGTGAAGCCCACTCTTCAGTGCCCGCATCTTGCAGATGGCAGGCACTCCCCAATCAGGATTAGGGATTGTGCTCACACCCCTACATGGAATAAGCACACCTAAGGGTGTAGTCACCCTAAGGTCAGCGGCCCATTGGCTACTGACATCGAATCCGCTAATAAAACAATAAATATAGTATTTATGGGGGAGCCTTGAACCAAGAAAGCAGATTCCCGCAACCTAAGAAGAAAAAGGACAAAATTAGTCACCCAGCAGAGGGGACTGCAGAGAACAACTGACTTGGTCCCAGGCCTACCGGCCCATCTGCAGTTTCCAGAGATCCTGCGCCTAAAGTTGCCTTGCCCTACAGCCAGCGACCTCCAGAACCCTGGGAGGACTGACTGCCTTCAACAAAGACCGGATCAGCAGCTCTGTTCAAAATAAAACTCCCAAGACAGACTCTGAGCCTGCTGAGGACAAAGAAACCCGAAGCCTGGAACCACCACTGCACCTGTTGCCTACGGCCCGAGTTCGGGTGGCCACCCATCCCAGCGAGGTCCCCCAGCACTCCAGAGCCAGAGTACACCATGGGTTGAACCCTCCAGGACTCCCCGGTGTCGCCTGCATCCTCAGCACGGAGACCCGGCCAACCGCAAATGGCCCGGTAAGGTGAAATCCGAACTCAAGACACCCCTGCATCCAGCCGCCCTACACCCTGGAGAAAAGAACCCAAGTTGCACCTACATCCCCGAGCACTCCAACTTACCTGCCCAGCTGTTGGTTCCTCCCGGAGGTCTTCCTGCACCGTGCCTGCAGCTAAAAACCAAAAACGAAAATTCCCATTTAAACCAACAGGGCACCCGATGCCAAAACAGCACTCTGCACCCAGCCGCCCCTGTGCCGCTGCGGGTGCACTTTTTGTGCTAAACAGGATCCCCCCTTGCCCTGAGCCTAACACCAGGAGCTTTGCTCCCACAACCAAGTGGCCTGCTGGTAAGTAGCCACCAACCAGAGTCCCCCTATCACCTATTGGATAACATTGGGCTTCAGCACTCTGCATCCGAACACCCTAGTGCCGCTGAGGGTGTAACAAGAGTGCATCCTTGACACTGAGGGAACCCTTGTACTAACCCCAGAAGCTCAACCCACAGACTGAATACTTACCTGGTAACCATTAAATTCATTTCTCTCCATAGGAACCTATTGGCTGTTTTACTCTGAAAAATGTTGTGTGTGTGGAGTTGATTTATACGGAAACTTGAAAAATAACAATTGGGCCAAACTGATTTTACTTACCTTCTCTCTAGGAAATGTCCCAGTGTGATATATGGGCATAACACTGAGTAGAAAAAGTAATCTAAAAAGTAACTAAAAAGTAATCTGTACAGTGATTTCAATACCTTGACTCACCTGTATTTCAAACAACAGCATTTGAACTTGCATTCACTTGTAAAACACTGCAGAATGTATTGCAAAGCATTTATGTAATTTACCGGTGCCAAACAAAATTGGTCCGAGTTCAGTCTTTGAGTGTGACATCATTTACTGATTAAGTGTGTACAACAAATGTCTAACACTACCCTCTGATAAAGCCTTACTGCTCGCCCACACTACCCCAAATAGAGAGTTAAGTGCTATCTACTTAAACCTCTGCCTACCTTTGGGGTTCCACTGGACCCTGTGCACACTATACCTCACTTTGGTATAGTATACACAGAGCCAGCTTCCTACAAGCAGCTCTTATAAGTAAGCAATTTAATTAACAGGTATGATGCTGGTTTTAGAAATTGCATTTTATTTATTTCCTTAGTGCCTCTTCCGTGTTCCTATGTTGATGAGAGCGGACATTCTACGCCGCTGCGTGGATGTACAACTGTAGTCCTTCTATTTTTGCAAATTGTCCCAGTTTTTGCTTCTCAACATCTGGTCAACCTAGAGAGTTATGTTCCCTGCAAGTTGCGAATTTCTGTACACCTTTCTTTTCCCTTTTCTTCAGAAGCTCTGGTGGGTGCTCATGCTTCTCTTCATGCCAGGATAAAGAGGACAACGCAGTAGCTCATCATTTAAAAACACACAAGGGTCTTTATAGTCTGTTTTTCTATTGGGGCGTGGCTGGTAAATCCAGTGGGGATTAGGGAAAATGGGCTCATAGGTGTCTGATGGGGTGATTACTACCTGGCTGTTTTCAAGACCAGTCAGGGCTGATAGAAAAGTGAGCAAAAGCCTGTTTTTTTTACCCATATCAGTTTGGTTTGCCACCTGGCCGTTTTTTTAACCTGCATGACCAGTATTACTTTGTTTAGGCTGATACACAAGTTAAGAAAATCACCTAAAGTGGGTGTTTTATTTTCCTTATCAGTACATACTTTAAACAGTAAACAGAAGAAAAAATCCCTTTCAAATGTGTTCTACAGCTGCCTTAAGGATCCTGACTGAAAATGAAAGATAGAAAAGCCACGTTGAAACAGTTGGTCCATCAGCAGAGTTTACACACAACACCTTATCTCATGGTTCCCATGGATACTTTCTATTCTTCTGAACCTAAGCTTCCATTCTCCAGTATGGCCATCCCGTTTTCTGTGTATTCAGTATATGTCTTTTTTTTGGAACTCATAGTTGAGACAATTATTTAATGGTAGTTTATATACCAAGGATGGTCATAGGCTGGTGTTGCAATTTTAATGTGCACTTGTTAATCTGGGGTGTCCAGTACTGGTTGCCTGTCAACCTACCTCCAAGATAGTCAAATTCAATGACACCTTCAATCTCTGCGTTGCATGCTTTTGTAGAGAACTTCTGCAATTTGTAAGGGCCGAACAACATATATTTAGGGGCTTATCTATCGGAAACTAACGCAGTGCGGTGCTGCAAGTTATTTTGCCGCGCCATGCTGTGTCTATTTCCAGCCACAGGGATGCAACATATTTAAAGCAACGTCGCATCTCTGTGCCTTTCCCTGAGCTGGTGCACAAACTGCTGCCATGCGCCGGCGCAGGCACCTCTGCACCATGGTGGAACTAGGCCTACGTCATGGGGAGATTGTTTTTGTACAGGAAGGTGATTTCCTCTTCCAATGCGTGCTGTAGAATGCAGCATGCACTGAAAGACGGAAAAACAAGGAGAAATGAAAATATTTCTCCTCGTTGCGCCTCGCTACGCCACTTTTGGGGGCGGCGTAGCATCCTGACACATTTTCAGATTTACGATTGCTCGTAAATCTGGAAATGCATCAGTGGACTTGGGTGTTGCGTGGGAACACCCACAGCAACACCCATGTCACACCCTTAACACGCAACGTGTTGCGTGAAATGGGGCGAGATTTACAAGCACACATAAAACCATGCAAGGTGGCTTTACGTGTGCTTGTAAATATCCCACAGCAGTTTGTGCCGTTGGTGTGTCACACAACGTGACGCACAGACGATGCAAGGGGCTCATAAATAAGCCCCTTCGTTTTTAATGTGTTTAGCTCCAGCTCACACTCTGCACTAAACATCCGAAAACGATCGACCCAAATGTTTTTTTTTTTTTATTTAGAGCCTGTCATTCCAAATATCAGTGCTGGTGCATTTTGTGCCCCCATGTTCGGCGCCTCATTGCAAGGGTTAGAAAGATATTTCATTACATCATTTTTAGGGCTCGCCTGCTGATGCGCTTGCGCATAGCTGGTGAAGCTCTATAGTGGCTTATCCAGAGTTTAACCACTGGCGATTCCATGCAGTGCATGTGCGCTTTTTAGGTCATTGCGCAAGCGCAAGCCCTAAAAAGCGCGTGCACAATGCCACCAGCCGCCTGCCTGGCTGCCTGCCTCGCATTACCACATCAAAGGCAGCCCAGCATCCCTCGCACAAGCTTCTCAGTGTGCACTCTGCATTTCTCCTCCCAGCGCATTTCTCATCCCCTAATTATTCACGGCCGGCCGGCCGTACTTTGTTTCACGGCCGCCAGGCCGTGTCTCCTTTAATGCTCTCTGATGCTTGTTTTTTTTTTTACTTGTTATTAAATTCCATTCTGCGACTGTAAACGTATGTATGTATGTATTTGATGCTTGTTAAGAGCAGCTGTCACCCGAAAGGGTATCCTGGCGCTGAGACCATGTCTAAACCGTCAGGCGAGGTGTATTTTACATTGCTCTTGGCAAACACTTTGCGGAAGAAATAATAACATTACTTGGATAATCTGATATAAACAAAGTAAAAAAAAAAAAAAAAACCAGAAATAGCTCAGAGTTACAAAAAAAAAAAAAGAACAGGTTTGATTTATTCCAGTCTGTGAGAAAGAAATCCTGTCCTCTTGAAACTGAAAAATCTCTGATCAAGGGCTCAGCCGAACAAGAATGAATCTGTGATTTGCGGCAAATAATGTCTTTTGTTGAGGTTTCATTCAGTAATTCATGTTGCTTTGAATCGTCTTGAATGTGTCAAACAGGAAGTGCGTTGCACTTGGCGCATGTGAGCCTGGCTTGCCCTTACCGTGGCGTGTGATGGAAAGCTTGTGCAGCTGCGATTAGATTCAGTTCTATAGGAAGCGTTACGTGCTGGTTTCCTGTTTTGTTTGTCTTTTTGAAGTATTGTCTCTGCATTGTTTCAGAGTCAGTTTTTGTGGCTGTGGAGCATTTGTGTTTGTGCATTTGGGAACTCTGTTTGTGGGTGTGATGGTTTCTTGCTAATCATGCTGGAGTGCTAAAGATCATATTTTTTAATACGTGGATGGGCGTTTTGTTTTTAATATATGCAATCAGGGCAGTTGGTCTCCAAATTGTCGCTTTCGTTTTGATGCGCCTTGGATGTCTTTGTGTGGACTTCACATGTCCCCTGACTTTCGGATTTTTTCCTCAATAGCTACAGAAATTGCAAATTGTTTTCGACCAAGACCCTTTTGCCAACTGCTTGATTGCTCTCAACGTGATAAAATGTCTGGCTCAATCACATCCTGTTGTTGTCAGGATTTTAAGAGGAAAAACGAGGTTCTTTGATTACTTCCCATCTCTATGTTGAAGTACAGCGACATTTCTCCTCTGCAGCCGCGCACCTGGGTTCAGTCACCATTTTCGTACTCTAACATTTATAGTGTGGACACTTATACAGCCCAGGATGGTGGTAATGCTTACAAGACTCCACACCGACACCCCTTAAAGGCGCCTTACGTGCTGCAACATGCCTCATCTAGGGACTAGGGCAGAAACCCCCCGTGTACTGATGGAACTACATGAACTCGCCTTGCCAGCTCACACAATATTCAAAACCAGCTGCATCATTTATAAAATCATCATGACTATCACCCGTTAACTCGTGGAAAAGCTCACCATCTCTGGTGGCTCTCGGTACACCCGTAGCCAGGCCACTATACCTCTCTCCCTTTCCCTCACTTCCCTCTCACTCCCTCTCCCTCTCTCCTCTCTCCCTCTCTTTACCTTCCCCCTGCTCTCCTTTTTCTCCCTCTCCCCATCTCCCCCTCTGCCTGCTCTCCTCTCTCTCTCGCTCTCCTCTCTCTCTCCCTCCCCTCTCTCTCCCCTCCGTCCTTCGCTCTCATCCTCCCCCTCTCTTCTTACCCTCCCTCTCTCCCTCTACCCTCTATCCCTTTCCCTCTCCCCCTTTCCCTCACTTCCCTCTCCCTCTCTTCCCTCTCCTCTCTCTCTCTCTCCTCCTCTCTCTCTCCTCTCTCCCCCTCTCTCTCCTCTCTCCCTCTCTTTACCCTCTCATTTTTCTCCCTCTCCCCATCTCCCACTCAGCACCACCACAGCACCTCCACAGCATCACTCAGCACCACCACAGCATCACTCAGCACCACTCAGCACCACCACAGCACCACTCAGCGTCATCACAGAACCACCACAGCAACACTCACCACCACCAAAGCACCACTCAGCACCACCAAAGCATCACTCAGCAACACCCTAGCATCACTCAGCGCCACCCCAGCATCACTCAGCACCACCCCAGCATCACTCAGCGCCACCCCAGCATCACTCAGCGCCACCCCAGCATCACTCAGCGCCACCCCAGCATCACTCAGCGCCACCCCAGCATCACTCAGCGCCACCCCAGTATCACTCAGCACCACTCACCATCACCACATCATCACTCAGCATCACCCCAGCATCACTCAGCATCACCCCAGCATCACTCAGCACCACTCAGCATCACCACATCATCACTCAGCGCTACCCCAGCATCACTCAGCACCACCACATTATCACTCAGCACCACCACATTATCACTCAGCACCACCACATTATCACTCAGCACCACCACATTATCACTCAGCACCACCACATTATCACTCAGCACCACCACATTATCACTCAGCACCACCACATTATCACTCAGCACCACCACATTATCACTCAGCAGCACCACATTATCACTCAGCAGCACCACATTATCACTCAGCAGCACCACATTATCACTCAGCAGCACCACATTATCACTCAGCAGCACCACATTATCACTCAGCAGCGCCACTCCAGCATCACTCAGCAGTGCCACTCCAGCATCACTCAGCGCCACTCCAGCATCACTCAGCGCCACTCCAGCATCACTCAGCGCCACTCCAGCATCACTCAGCGCCACTCCAGCATCACTCAGCGCCACTCCAGCATCACTCAGCGCCACTCCAGCATCACTCAGCGCCACTCCAGCATCACTCAGCGCCACTCCAGCATCACTCAGCGCAACCACAGCATCACTCAGCGCAACCACAGCATCACTCAGCGCAACCACAGCATCACTCAGCGCAACCACAGCATCACTCAGCGCAACCACAGCATCACTCAGCGCAACCACAGCATCACTCAACGCAACCACAGCATCACTCAACGCAACCACAGCATCACTCAACGCAACCACAGCATCACTCAACGCAACCACAGCATCACTCAACGTAACCACAGCATCACTCAGCGCAACCACAGCATCACTGGTTCAAATATGTTCTTTCAATGTTTCAAGCTGTTTTCAAGCTTTCACGTTTTATTACAAATCACAAAAAGATGTTAATATTTCACTTCCACCAACACCAGCAACAGGTTGCACGCAGAAGCTGGAACAAGATCACAGCCGACCAGCTCACGACTTCCCTGAGCAAAAACCCACCCACCAGCGCAACGAACCCCAGCAAGCGGCCACCAACCTCACAAAGTGGATCAGCGACTGCGCAGATGACCTCGCCCCTCTGAGGACCCCGCCTAGCAGACCCGGCAGCAAGAAAGCCCCATGGTTCACCGACAAACTCAAGAGCTCCAAGAAGAACTGCAGAGCCCTCGAGAAAGCCTGGCGCAGAGACCCAACACCAGACAACATGACCACCCTCAAGCTCGCCACCCGAAAACACCACCAACTGATCCACGCCACCAAGAAGACTGCATTCAAGGAACGACTGGACATCAACGCACACAACAGCAAGGAACTCTTCAACATCGTTAAAGAGCTCTCCAACCCCAACGCCGGAAACAACGACATCACCCCTTCGCAAGACCTCTGCAACTCCCTCGCCTCCTACTTCCACAACAAGATCGGACATACACAACAGCTTCAGCACTCAACCAACGCACGCCACGACTGAACCACCGCCCCCCACCACCACCCTCCGCGCCTGGACCCCGATCAGCACCGAAGACACCGTCCGCACGATGAACTCCATCCACTCCGGATCTCCGACGGACCCATGCCCCCACCACGTCTTCAACAAGGCCGACGCTGTCATCGCACCCCACCTGCGGGACATCATCAACACCTCCTTCGACACCGCTACCTTCCCGGAGAGCTGGAAGCACGCCGAACTCAGCGCTCTACTAAAGAAGCCATCAGCCGACCCCACCGACCTCAAGAACTACCGCCCCATCTCGCTGCTCCAGTTTCCTGCAAAAGTCATCGAGAAGACCGTCAACAAGCAGCTGGCTGCCTTCCTCGAGACGAACGGATCCCTCGACCTCTCGCAGTCTGGCTTCCGGGCCAACCACAGCACAGAGACAGCCCTGATCGCAGCAACCGATGACATCCGAGCCCTACTCGACAACGGAGAAACAGCGGCCCTCATCCTCCTTGACCTCTCCGCGGCCTTCGACACTGTCTGCCACCGTACCCTAGTGCAGCGCCTCAGCAACGTCGGAATCCAGGAGAAGGCACTGGAGTGGATCATCTCCTTCCTCGTCGGAAGGACACAGAGAGTCCGCCTCCCCCCGTTCAGATCACAAGCCACCGAAGTCATCTGCGGCGTTCCTTAAGGTTCCTCGCTCAGCCCAACCCTCTTCAACGTCTACATGAGCCCCCTCGCAGCCACCGCACGCCAGAACAACCTCAACATCATCTCCTATGTCGACGACACCCAGCTGATCCTCTCCCTCACCAACGACCCCGCCACCGCCAGAGCCAACCTACACGAAGGGATGAAAGAGGTAGCCGAATGGATGAAGAACAGCCGCCTAAAACTGAACTCGGACAAGACGGAAGTCCTCATCCTGGGATCCTCACCCTCCGCCTGGGACGACTCCTAGTGGCCCCCCACCCTGGGCATCACCCCCAAGCCAACGGATCACGCACGCAACCTGGGCTTCATCCTGGACTCCTCCCCTCCATGAACAGACAAGTCAACGCCGTCTCCTCGTCGTGCTTCAACATCCTGCGCATGCTACGCAAGATCTTCCGGTGGATCCCCACCGAGACCAGGAAGACGGTCACCCAGGCCCTCGTCACCAGCCGCCTAGACTACGGCAACTCCCTCTACGCCGGAACCACCGCCAAACTCCAGATGAGACTCCAGCGGATCCAGAACGCCTCAGCACGTCTCATCCTGGACACCCCCCGTCGCTACCACATCTCCGGACACCTGAGAGACCTGCACTGGCTCCTGGTCAACAAGAGAATCACCTTCCGTCTCCTCACCCAGGCACACAAAGCCCTACACAACCAAGGCCCAGGATACCTCAACAGCCGCTTCAACTTCTACGCTCCCAAACGCCAGCTTCGATCGACCGGCCACGCCCTCGCCGCCGTCCCCCGCATTCGAAGAGCCACCACAGGGGGAAGGTCCTTCTCCTACCGCGCCTCCAAGATTTGGAACTTCCTCCCGACCCACCTCCGCCTGACCCAGGACCACCTCGCCTTCAGGAAGCAGCTCAAGACCTGGCTGTTTGAGCAGTAGCGGACCCCCCTCCCCTAGCGCCTTGAGACCCTCCGGGTGAGTAGTGCGCTATATAAATTCTGTAATTGATTGATTGACTTCTGTTCTTGGATTTTCGTCACAATAAAAAACACTGAACATAATCTTCACAAAAGTTATTTACAAAAATGTAAGCTATTGTCTTTACAAATTAAATACATTATTTAAGTATTAATTATTTAAAAGAATTAAAAGCATTGTTATTTGTAATATCAATACATCTAAGTCACGTAAATACAAAACATGTTGCATTACAAATGCTATAGGTGTCACATTTGCGAAAGTTATAAATATTGCCATTGTAAATGACAACGCTATTAATTTAACTATTTGAAAAAATAACACAAATAAAAAAAAACATTTATAAGACCAATAGCTCTAACTTTCCTAATGCGAGCCCTATTGCATTTCCAATGCTTGTTATACAGGTAAACAAGGGTTGGAGCCATAACATATCCCTGCTGGACACTGTTCTTGTCTGAAATACGTTTAGTTACGTCACCCTTATTACCTATCTCACCTGAGCATAATTAATATCGTGCAACCTTATCAATATTGATGGGATATTATCAGAGACACCCATGCTGACCAAGACATTCCAGACCTTATGACGGGGCATCAAATCAAAGGCAGACCAAATATTGGCAAATGCCACATACAGGTGGCCCTTTTCCACTATGCTGGTTTCACAGTATATTGTTCATAGTAAAAAATCTGGTCAATGGTGCTGCCTATAGAGAAAAACCTGTTTGTAAAATCGGATAATATACAATTTGTTTACCCCACTCTATACGTTCCCCAGCATCTGGTTGCAGAAAAGCATCTGCAAGCTATTGATTACACTAATTGGCCTGTAGTTATGTGGATCTTCAGAAGTGCCCTTTTGATGAATCAGTAGAATCTCAGCACCACACCAAGATTTGAATAACTCTGTACCCTGCAGAATGCTCTTTGGTGAGCTTATTGGGGTCAGGTGCCCATACATAGGGTTCTGAAACATCTAAGTGTTCTACCTACTCATCTACAGGGATTACATTCTCCACATTCGAGATATGGTATTGCTAAAATAAAAAGAATGGGAACTCACCATCATCCAGGGATATACCAGCTGCTTCCAGATCTTCCTGTGTTTTTCATTAATTTCTTTCTTTCTTTTTGTGATAACATTCTGATAGGTTTTCCTACATTCCTGATCTTCTTCCATTGATCAGGGAATTTTTTTAGAGGAGCATAGAGCTTTTTATCTGCGCTGGAGCAGACATGATTAAACCCACAATGCGGTTGTTCTATTCAAGTGGTGTTCTTGGGGGTTAACAACAAACTGATGTATCACAAAGAGAACCAACGGATGTTCAAATAGCTTGTGGGTCTGCGTCATCCACCAAGCATCTCAAATGTGATTCCTAATTTGTAATTGAGATCTTCCAAAAAATTTGCTGGATCGATCTGATCTGATCTCATTTCAATCATAGACCTTTATTTTTGGAATAGTTACCAGCTACCCCTTCCTTACGGTTTCCTTTAACTCCAATATTCAAACTAATCATTAGTGGATTTTGATCACTCATACATTTTGATACGGTCATGATATTTAGTTTTTGCAGTAGCCAATGACTTTTTACCATCAGGTTCATAGGGAAACATTCAGGGAGCACTACAGATTTTATTTCGTTTTCAGCTAGCATTTCAACACTGATGACCAATTATACTTCATAATTAAATCATTTAGTGACTAACACAATTCATAGCATAGATCTCTTGGATTCTTCCCATTTTTCTGTGTGCAAGGTGCCATTCTGGAGTATGGCCATCCCATTTTCTGTGGACAGTTTACAACCATTTTTTGGAACTTATTGTTGAGATATTAAGTTAATGAGCTGATTATAAAGCAATATTTAAGAAGTTTTATAGTAGGGTGGGTCTATCAGTGGAGATTGCATATAATTCCCAATTGCATAGCTTCCTTGGATTCATTCTATTCTTCTTAATGATCCAAACCACCTCCTTCAGGAAAGAAAGCGATGTCTCCCACCAATTCAAATGAACAATTCAGGTTTGGTACCTAGCGTATGTTGCTCCTTGTTTTGTGAAACCTCAGGTCCTTATGCCTCATAGGGGTTCCACAACGATCCTATAAACATGTGAATCTTGATTATAGACTGAAATTACTTGAATAGTTCCTTTTTCATAATATATGTAGGGTTAAACAGTCTGCACTGATTAATTGGTCCAGACACGATTACATAAATCGGCTCTTATTAGGCCTGATAGGTGCCAATAAAGCTGCCTCAAATCCTGATCCAATAACCTCACGTCTTGCTTTCATAAATAAATGTGGCATCTTCAGGCAACCACTTCTTAACACTCCTGGGCCTGTGGAAGAACAGACCACTTCTGTACACGAGGCTGATCAGAAGAGGACTGAACCTGCTGTCTGAACTGAGAAGAGCCCTGAAATGACTGGACCTGCTCTCTCATATACCCAGCACAAAGAAGTGGATCCCAGCGGTCATAAGGCTACTGGATGTTAAAGCTCCATGAAAACAACAAGCTACAAGATTATTTCTTTGGTAGTTGCAACATCTGTAACTATCCAGGTGACCAATTGCAACTAGGCCTGGAATGGCCTCTGTCTGACACCATGAGACTTTTCACCGCCTCTGGCATCCTAGGGGTTTTTAGAAGCGTACTCTTGTTGTGAATTGGGAACTTAAATGACCAAGGTCAGAAGTTAAAATCTTTGACCAGGACGAACCTGGTTGATGTATTTGACCCGTGTTACAACACGGTCAGTATAACATTCCTCCTATGTCCAAGGCTACTGTGACCATTGGCATTTTATGCTTCTTAGCTGTATTCCTACTTAAAATAAAAAATATATATATCTATGATTCCCCCCTTTTAATTGTTCTCATTTTGTGTATTACATTTTACTCTGTTTTCCTAATTTAGTTTAGGATTTTTTTATTGTGTAGCATTTCAAATTTATTATTGTTTTGGTACAGCAAAAATACTTTACACTTTGCTACAAGTTAAGCCTGTCAGCTCTGTATTATAGCTGTTGGCGGGGCTTGAGCTCATATTACTTTACTTTGATGGCTTTGGGGGTTTACCCTGACAAGGATTGTAATTTTTTTCCCTTGAGGTCAGTAAGCACTGGCTCCAATTAATAATGCAATGTCATATACCTCCCTATTCTAGTTTGCCCATTATGAACTAGTAGGGTTGAGATTCCAATGATTTCTCTTACTGATTTTAATCATGGAAAGTGGGAGACTAGTATTGAAGTTTCTCCTCTCAAATGGGATCATGACAGTAGGGCCAGACCCTTTGACCGTCCCCGATTGTTGCTTCAGGAAAGCTGGCAACAGCCTCGAACAGAGATTTCATACTTTATTGCACCCTTGTTTTGGATACTCCTGCTTGGATCCAGCCCCATTGGTATCTGCTATGAGCGATCACATTGTACAAAAGCTGTGCCTGAGGAGCAGCCAAAACGTGGGATCTGAACGAGATTCAAACCAAGCTGGTTCTGAAGCCTTAGACAGTACATCCAGATACCATCTCTGGAAAATGCCTCTAAAAGTGGATCCAAAGTATCCCACATTCTTGCTGTTCTTCGTTCTTCTTGAACAAAGAAGGGAGACCACTGCAGAGTACTCCCAAAGTTTGTGTGTGAGCAAGGGCTGTGGTTGCCGAGACCCAGTCTCCCAGAGGTGAGGGGGCATCACTTGAAGTCTGCCCTTTCTGCTGGAAGAGCAGTGGATCTGCATAGCACCTAGAAGCCTGCCTGCAGAGAGAGAAGGAAGGGGAGTGCTTGGCTATGCTGGTGGAGAGACTGTCCATGAGAATAAGCCCTCCCATTCCCTGCATGAGGAACACCCAGGGAAAGCTAACTACAACAGAGTGTAGCAAACGACCTCAAACACCATGATTCGGACCGAGTAGCCCATTTGCACTGTGGTCCGGTGTAAGAAAGTGCCCCTTTTTGCATGGTTATACCAAACCTTTTTGCCAGATACCGGATGCCAACTTGACAGAGTGCTGGGATCCTGCCAACCAGGCCTCAGCACCAGTGTTCTTTCCCAAAACTGTACCTTTGTTACCCACAATTGGAACACCTATGGGCCACCTGTAATTCTCTTGTAAAATGTACCCCTGGTCCAAGAGTCTTGTGACCAGAATGGTCCTCTGAGGGCTGCAGCATGTATTGTGCCACCCTCAGGGACCTCTCACCATAACATCCACACACTGCCAGAGCAGGCTGCGTATTATGGCACTGACCAACCTGAAGAGTCGACATGGCACACATCCCTGTGCCATGCACACAAACATTGCCTGTGGCACGGGTAGGTCATCCCTCTAGCAGGCCTTACAGCCCAAAGACAGGGAGCACCATACCACAGGTGAGGGTATAGCTGCACGAGCACTATGCCCAGCCTGTGCCATTCACAGACATTGCAAGTGCTGTGGAGCCATTTTGAGCACATGGGTTGGAAGTTTCTCACTACAAACTCAACAGCTCCATGATGGCTTTACTGAAAGCTGAGAAGTTTGGTATCAAACTTCCCAGCACATTAAACCCACACTGATGCCAGTGTTGGATTTAATAAAAATACACATGGAAGGCATCTAATGAGATTCCCCCTGAAAACATACCAGCTCTGGTGTGGTTTCTGACAGACTCCCAGCCATCTGCCACCACCAGACAGGTGTCTGGACCCTTGGGTAAAGAGCCCTCTGTCTCTGGGAACAAAGCACACCCTGGGCAGAGGTGTCCTGCCTCCTCCCCGGGATGGGCAGTGTCATAGAAGAGGGAGTTTCAAAGGCCTGCCAACTTTGTTAGCTGCCCCCAGCATTCTGCTGCTATCAGCAACTGGCTCCCACTGGTTCTGACCCCATCTTGAGCACCAGAACAGGCAGGAAAACCTAGCTAGGACAAGAGGTGTGCCCACCTGTGCCATCCCACCCCGCAGAGTTGGGGAGGTGAGGTGAAGCCCACATCTCAGTCCTGCCATCTTTTATATGGGGGGGGGGGGCTCAAATTAGGAAGACTTATGCCCCACTACCACTATAGGGTGGCATAATAGGGGGTGTAGACACACCAGGAAGGGACCCATTGATCCCAACTTGTAACATCCCCCATGTCTAGTATTTAGGGGCACCCCTGAGCCTTGCCTCTTCAGATTTGACGCGACACGAAGAAGGACCGAAGACCAATGCTGCAAAAGAGGACGACGACAAATGCTTTGGCCCCAGCCCTACTGGCCTGTGTCCTGCTCTGAAACCCTGCAAGCTGAAATTGGCATGTCCTACAGCCTCCAAGAACCCCGGGGACATGCCCTGCCTCTGATCTCCTGTGGACACCGCATTTGTCCAAAACCAAGCCAGGACTTCAGATCCTGCCGGATCCACAAGTCCTCATCACTCTGCACCAGATGCCCACAGGCCGAGTTAGGGTGGCTAAACTCCCCAGTGAGGTCCCGCCGGCAATCCCGATGGTGATCCAGTGTTGGACGACCTCTGAAGACCACCACCTCAATGCCTGCAGCCTCATCCTAAAGGGGCCCACCAACTGCAACCTGTACCGGTGAGAAGAACCAGACATGAAAGGACACCCCTGCACCCACAGCTTAGGCGTCCTGAGATGATCAACCAATGGTGTCCTGGTGTCCAGCAACTCTACTTCCTCCAGTTGTTGGGTCCATCTGTTCAGTCCTTTTGCTCCAGCCTGCTGCACTTTTTCACGACCAACATCCTCCATTGAAAAACATTGGGCTCCCGACAACTTCTGAGCACCCTGCACCCTGGTGCCACTGTTAGTGTAGACTTGGTGCCAACATGAGTCCCTTAACGCCAGGAGATTGGCTCCTGAGACCAAGTGGCCTGCCCATGAGCAGTCCCCAACAAAGGTGCCCTCCAACCCCACTGGCTAATATTGGCACTGTACACCCGGCCGCCCTAGTGCTACTGGTGGTGCCCCTTGAGTGCCAACCTGAACCTTGGGGAAACTTTTTTCTACCCCCCAAAACTCCATCTTAAAACCCTTTAACTCCCCTGTACCCATAAAACTAGTTTTCTCAATAGTACTGAATGGTGGGTTTTCTGAAAATTATTTTAAGTGTTGAACTGTCTTGTACTGTAACAAAGAGTAACTTAGGCCCTCACCAGATTTAACCTGTTTATCGACGTCCTGTGTTGCTTGAACCATGTTAGGAGTGCGTTTCATGACAAACTAGAAAAATAATTATTAAGTAATCTAAAAGTAATTACAAGCATTTTTTAACAGTTTACAAATCGTTTTCTCAACTGTAAAAGAAATCTGAATGTTCCTTCAAACCCAGTATTTACTGTATTGCTCAAAGTAACATCGTCTGAAGAGTTTACCTTCCTGCTACAAAGTAAATCTTGGTTCTAGAAAGAAAACAACAAAGTAATAACTTTTTATACAAACAATTGGTGTGGATTATGTCTGTGAGTGACTTCGTTGCTTGTCTGAGTGTGAACCACAAATGCTTAACACTACTGTCCTGAAAAGCTCGACTGCTCAACCACACTACCACAAAAGAGAGTAATGTATTATTTATTTTAGCCTCTGCTATACCGCTGGGGATCTGCTAGACTATGTGACCACTATACGGGTATGCAACCGTTACAACGCAACTTTTACAACGCAAACTGTTTCAACGCACACCATTACAACGCAGATTCATTTACAACGAATGCCTTTACAACGCATGACATTACATATCAGATGCTATTACAACGCATGCCATTACAACGTAAGTATAGGTAAGTATTTCATTTTATTTAACCTTTAAATTAATTACAAAAATATTAAAAATAAATTAAAGTAATTTTATATATATAGTTTGGATTATGGGGTACTGGCGTATTTTTAGTGTTCAAGGCTAGGTTTGGGTTTTGGGGTACAGGGGTATTTTTAGGGTTCAGGGCTGGGTTTGGGTTTTGAGGTACTGGGGTATTTTTAGGGTTCAGGGCTGGGTTTGGGTTTTGGGGTACAGGGGTATTTTTAGGGTTCAGGGCTGGGTTTGGGTGTCAGATTTTCTTTACCGGCTCTGATCAGTCTGGGGGGATCCTCCATATAGTGGCTGCAGGTGTTGTCAGGAGGCTGAGGCAGGTCAGAGATCACCGGAGCCCAGGTCAGAATCACTGAGGAGACCTCCTCGTGCAATTGAGCCACTCTAACTCGGGCGTGGGCGTCTGGTGCAGAGTGGTGCAAACTTGCTGATTTGGCAGGAGCCTGTGTGTGAGCAAATCGGGTGCTCCTGGGAGGCAACATCTTTTTAGGGAAGACAGGGTAGGTCCTCTGGGTTCTGGGGGGGTTGCAGTACATACTGGGAGTTTGCTGGAGCAGGTCGAAGTTGTGACAACGCAATATGGCTGGGGCCAAGTCAGTTGGTGTCCTCTTTCTTCAGTACCGCCCTTCGGTCCTTCTTCTTGTCTGAGGAGGAAAGATTTGGGGTTGCCCCAAAATACTAAACTTAGGGTCATTTCAGTTAGGTGCAGGTTGGGACCAATGGGTCCCTTCCTTAGGGGAGGGTACACCCCTATTATGAAACCCTCCAGTGGGAGGCGGGGGGCATGAGTCTCATTCTGGTTGGCTGCTTCACCCCATCTTCAAGATGGAGGGGACTGAGAGTTTTGCTTCACCTCGCCTCCACCACATGAGGGTGGGGTCGGCAAAAGTAGGCACACCTCTCCTATCTTGGTTTTCCCACCGATTCTCCCACCCAAAAAGAGGGTCAGATCCAGTGGAGGCCAGTTGCTGGGAGCAGCAAATGGCTGGGTCAGCTCACAAAGGCAGCAAGACGTTGAAGCTTTCCTTTCGTGGACCCTGCCCATCCTGGGATAGGAGGCTTGGCACTTCTGCCCAGAATGTGCTTTGTTTCAGGACCCCGAGAGCGAGAGGCTCTCGGCTCAGGGGTCCAGAAACAAGTCTGGGAGTGGCAGCTGGTGAGCAGCCAGTCAGCCAGGGCACTGGAGTTGGGTAATTTTTCATGGGGCATCTCTAAGTTCTAAGATGCCCTCTGATTGCACTTGGCATTATATCCCACACTGGCATCAGTGGGGGTTTAATGTGCTGAGATGTTTGATATCAAACTTCCCAGATTTCAGTAAAGGCATTATGGTGGTGTGAATTTTGTAATGACAAACCTCTACACCATATACTCTTTATGGGTTTACTGCACTTACAATGTCTCAGAATAGACTTAGACACTGTAGGGGTACAGGGCTCGTGCACATGTACCCTCACCAGTGGTATAGTCCACCCAGCTAGAGGGGTGGCTTACCTATGCCATAGGCAGTGGATTGTAGGCATGGCACACAGGAATTTGTTCCGTGTAAACTTTTCACCTTGCTCTGTATCAAAACACAGAGCCTGCATTTGTGTGTGTGTGTGTGTCTGTCTGTCTGTCTGTCTGTCTGTGTGTATGTGTGTGTGTGTGTGTCTGTGTGTATACAGGGCCTATAAGGATGGCACAATATCTGCTGCAGTCCTTCCTTGTTCACAGTGCTATTGGTACCTTTTACAAGGGACTTACACGTGGCCAGGGAGTTGCCAATTGGGGTTGCAACAGTGCAGCTTTAGGGAAAGAACATAGGCCCCGGGTACCTGGTTGGCAGGAACCCAGGGCACACTTAGTCAAAAAGCAGCAACATCAGGCAAAAAGTGGGGGGCAACCAGGGGTACTTTCCTACAATACTTACCGGCAAGAACTATCCACCTCCAAAGCAACACTCCGTCCCCACCAGTAGACACCTACCTCACCTGAATATAGTTAGCAAAAAGAGAGTGGATCCAAACAACCTTATTCACATTCAACATAGACTTTGGTTTCTGCTGCTCAAAACTCACTCCCCCATATTCCTATTTCTCATGCGTCACAATCCCAGATCTCAAATGGCCATCATGCTGAAATTGTTGACTTTCTTACTTTATCAACCTTGGCCTACTCTGTGCATTACTGAATCCTGGCTTGAAAACAATCCTAATTTATTATGAATTCCTTAGTACCACAAAACTACTCTATTACAATGCTATGCCTGAGACTTGCCATCATCCGCAAAGAGTTGCTTGAATGCATGCTAGTTGCAACTCCGCCCCACCCTACTTTTGAATGCCTAATAGGTATGTTTCTCACACATTCACTATTTGAATACTCTCTACCACCACCTAACCTGTTTTTTTCTTGAACAGTAAATAAGTGAACAGCAGACTACATCTCACATTTAGACAAACTTTCACGAAACAATACCTATCTTAAGTGAGTGTGATATTGAAGGATAAATTACCTCTTCATGACCTTCTGCAATATTCTGCCATCCCCATGCACACCAAAGGTCATACTCTTGACCTCATCACTGTCAACTCTTTGTCATTTCTCTGCAGCTCTCTGATCATTGTTGACTGGTGTCATCACTACTCCTGTCCATTTATGCTCTCGTCTGCATCAATCACAACAGTGAAAATCACCCACAAAATGTCTGGAAGCGCAACTCCTCTTACACATAAATAATACAAATGCTGTGATGTAATCACACAACAATATAACTTTGTCAGCTGTTGACATGGAGCGCCGTTAGAATTAAAGCACCATTGCCAGAAATCGTCCCAACCATGGTTCTCCACTGAACTAAATCCCATCAGAAGATAGTCAATCATGACAATCCCTGGAAATTTCCAAATCCACAAGACTTTGCACAACACTCATTTCAGGGTGTGACTACAAGCCCCTCTACCCCTGCAGATCATGAGGCATATTTCTGCCTAAACAAAAGTATGTGTTATTGATATGTAATACTAATATTTTGTTAAATGTTGTTTGTCACGTGGTGTCTTTTTCACAAGTACTTTTAAACTGCAATTTGTACATAACCACTTTTCTTCACAAAGACATTGTGTGTGATTTCTACCACCACAGATGATTGCACAAAATAGCTGTTAAGTACACCCACTATAGAGGAGTGCATTGATCGAGATGCGACCCCGCATATATAAAGGGCCTGCCTGCTTGGCTGGTAGGCAGGCTTTTTTAATTTTCCTTTTACTTTATTTCCTACAGATAGTGTGTCAGTGTACAACTGTATGCATTAAATATCAGGTGAATACACATTAGGTGTGCACCCCATTGTTTCCTATTCACAGGATTAGGAGGCTGGCCCTAGTGAGGTCCTGAAGAAGAGCTTTAGGGTAAAGCTTGAAACATGTCGACCCAGTACTAGGGACACCATACTCATTACAGTGAGGTCTTTACTTAGTAATACCCCCTGATTTTAAAACATACCAACTAGGAGCAGAAATAAAATATTAGTTCACTAGCTAGGTACTTTTAACCTTTTTTTCCCACTCCACATCACTGCACCACTCATATTTTCCCAAAACGAAGTGCTCCTACGTAGTTCGCAAGTTGCAGCACGCCTCAATCCGCAGCAGATTGAGAGGATCCCAATGATGAAGCATGCCACCTAGGGGTAACCCTGGTGGGTGAGGGGACTCTAGAAAATGTTTCTTTCTGGAAAGAGGGTTTTTCACACGTTCAGTGGAATCCCTGTTCTTCCTTCGGTTAGGTTTCTAATTCCGGTATTCTGGAGGTAGTGGAATTCTTAAATAGACAATCATGGATGGCCGACATTTCCCTCACATCAAATCTATACTGTTTTATCCAAAATTCATAAATGTGTCAACCCTGATCTGCTAAAGCAACTGAACACTGCCAATTTCTCATAGGCGCTCTCGCCAATTGTCCCCTCCCATCTGTCTATGGTCTCTCACATAAGCAAAATACCAAAAGCAGCAAACTTTTATATTCTGGCTCAGTTAAAAATTCATAAACTATTCTACATGCAGCTCTCATGAAATCTGCAGCCCTGACTCTAATATTATCTTGCCTGGACTATGAAAATGTTGTTCCAGCAGGCATGCCTCAAGCCACCCTCAATTATCTTAAAGCAGTTCTTCATTCAGCAACTAGATTTCTCACTTCCTCTAAAAATTTGATGACATCCCTCCGATCTTCATTGACCCCAGCTGGCTCGCCACTGTATGAGGTAAGAATAAAACTCAGTCTTGGGTGCCTAGCATACAAAACAATGTATCACAAGTCACCTTTTTATGATCTTCCTCTTCAGTGCAGTGTCCATCATTTTCTAGGAGTGAGAGGGGGGTCAGTCACAGGCACATATCTACCTTTTTCCCAGACAACCTTTTCTGTCAGCCCCTGCTCTTCAGCCTCTCAACCGCCCTTCATAGAACCTTCATAACCCAACGTGCTCCTGTTCAAAATATTTTGATTTTCGTAATGTAACAAGGAGACAAACAAAAAATAACAGTAAAGTAGTAATCTAACGAAGAAGATATCTGATACAATAGGGAGAAAAGATGAGTGTGTAAATTAGTTATATATAAAACCCATACATTATATAATAAAAAAAACATAACTAGGGCAATCTTGACAATATTATCTAATACATTTTAGTTACTAAATTAGCAAATTTTAAGAAAAGCATTCAGGGTCTTCCAAATAAAACATGTAATGCACTGGTCTCATCGACTGACATGGGAGTGTTGTCTTTATCGGACCATGCTCCGGTTGAGGCCTCGTTGTGTCTGCCCCCTACTGCCCACCCCTCGAGAACTTGGCGCCTCAGAGATACCCTTTTACATAGGAAGGTGGTGGTGGACCGTATTGAGAAGGTTACCCGTGACTACTTGGCTCACAATGACAACGCCGACACCACCCGGGCCACGCAATGGGCCGCTTTGAAAGCTGTCCTCAGGGGGGAATTCATGTCTATCTCCGCGGCCGAAAACAAAGAGCGGCAGTTCAAGAGGGAGGAGCTTACCGGTAGGGTTCGGGAGCTTGAGTTGATTCACAGAAGGACCGGGGCTCCGAGGATCTGGCGGCAGTTGAAAGAGGCGAGGAAGCTTCTGGCAGCCTTGGACCTGGACCGGGCAGAATACGCGGCCCTTCGGCTGCGCCATGCCTTTTACACAGGGGGAGACCGCTGCGGGAAACTGCTGGCCAATAGGCTTCAGGCTGCACGGCAGAGCCAATCGGTGAAGGAGATCCTTGACTCCGGTGGAAATGTGGAGACGGAGGATGCCCGCATCTCGGCGGTGTTCCGAGGATTCTATGAAACCCTCTACACTGGGGATCCGCCGGATGTGACGGCCATATCTTCCTACCTAGATTCGGTCACCTTGCCATCCCTAGACGCCCTGCAGGCCGAGCATTTGAATAGGGACATTGGAATAGAGGAGGTGGTCTCGGCCATTGCCAAACTCAAACATGGCAAAGCACCGGGCCCGGACGGCTACTCCGCCCTTTTTTATAAAACGTTTTGCGTGACCTTAGCTCCTATCCTCACTCGCCTTTTTAACTCTTTTGCAGAACCTGGTGCAATCCCGCCTGATCTCCTCGGGGCCTCCATCGCGGTTATTCCTAAGCCTGGAAAGGATCCCAAACATTGTGGGTCCTACCGACCGATATCCCTCTTGAATGAAAACGATCGACCCAAATGTTTTTTTTTTTTTATTTAGAGCCTGTCATTCCAAATATCAGTGCTGGTGCATTTTGTGCCCCCATGTTCGGCGCCTCATTGCAAGGGTTAGAAAGATATTTCATTACATCATTTTTAGGGCTCGCCTGCTGATGCGCTTGCGCATAGCTGGTGAAGCTCTATAGTGGCTTATCCAGAGTTTAACCACTGGCGATTCCATGCAGTGCATGTGCGCTTTTTAGGTCATTGCGCAAGCGCAAGCCCTAAAAAGCGCGTGCACAATGCCACCAGCCGCCTGCCTGGCTGCCTGCCTCGCATTACCACATCAAAGGCAGCCCAGCATCCCTCGCACAAGCTTCTCAGTGTGCACTCTGCATTTCTCCTCCCAGCGCATTTCTCATCCCCTAATTATTCACGGCCGGCCGGCCGTACTTTGTTTCACGGCCGCCAGGCCGTGTCTCCTTTAATGCTCTCTGATGCTTGTTTTTTTTTTTACTTGTTATTAAATTCCATTCTGCGACTGTAAACGTATGTATGTATGTATTTGATGCTTGTTAAGAGCAGCTGTCACCCGAAAGGGTATCCTGGCGCTGAGACCATGTCTAAACCGTCAGGCGAGGTGTATTTTACATTGCTCTTGGCAAACACTTTGCGGAAGAAATAATAACATTACTTGGATAATCTGATATAAACAAAGTAAAAAAAAAAAAAAAAACCAGAAATAGCTCAGAGTTACAAAAAAAAAAAAAGAACAGGTTTGATTTATTCCAGTCTGTGAGAAAGAAATCCTGTCCTCTTGAAACTGAAAAATCTCTGATCAAGGGCTCAGCCGAACAAGAATGAATCTGTGATTTGCGGCAAATAATGTCTTTTGTTGAGGTTTCATTCAGTAATTCATGTTGCTTTGAATCGTCTTGAATGTGTCAAACAGGAAGTGCGTTGCACTTGGCGCATGTGAGCCTGGCTTGCCCTTACCGTGGCGTGTGATGGAAAGCTTGTGCAGCTGCGATTAGATTCAGTTCTATAGGAAGCGTTACGTGCTGGTTTCCTGTTTTGTTTGTCTTTTTGAAGTATTGTCTCTGCATTGTTTCAGAGTCAGTTTTTGTGGCTGTGGAGCATTTGTGTTTGTGCATTTGGGAACTCTGTTTGTGGGTGTGATGGTTTCTTGCTAATCATGCTGGAGTGCTAAAGATCATATTTTTTAATACGTGGATGGGCGTTTTGTTTTTAATATATGCAATCAGGGCAGTTGGTCTCCAAATTGTCGCTTTCGTTTTGATGCGCCTTGGATGTCTTTGTGTGGACTTCACATGTCCCCTGACTTTCGGATTTTTTCCTCAATAGCTACAGAAATTGCAAATTGTTTTCGACCAAGACCCTTTTGCCAACTGCTTGATTGCTCTCAACGTGATAAAATGTCTGGCTCAATCACATCCTGTTGTTGTCAGGATTTTAAGAGGAAAAACGAGGTTCTTTGATTACTTCCCATCTCTATGTTGAAGTACAGCGACATTTCTCCTCTGCAGCCGCGCACCTGGGTTCAGTCACCATTTTCGTACTCTAACATTTATAGTGTGGACACTTATACAGCCCAGGATGGTGGTAATGCTTACAAGACTCCACACCGACACCCCTTAAAGGCGCCTTACGTGCTGCAACATGCCTCATCTAGGGACTAGGGCAGAAACCCCCCGTGTACTGATGGAACTACATGAACTCGCCTTGCCAGCTCACACAATATTCAAAACCAGCTGCATCATTTATAAAATCATCATGACTATCACCCGTTAACTCGTGGAAAAGCTCACCATCTCTGGTGGCTCTCGGTACACCCGTAGCCAGGCCACTATACCTCTCTCCCTTTCCCTCACTTCCCTCTCACTCCCTCTCCCTCTCTCCTCTCTCCCTCTCTTTACCTTCCCCCTGCTCTCCTTTTTCTCCCTCTCCCCATCTCCCCCTCTGCCTGCTCTCCTCTCTCTCTCGCTCTCCTCTCTCTCTCCCTCCCCTCTCTCTCCCCTCCGTCCTTCGCTCTCATCCTCCCCCTCTCTTCTTACCCTCCCTCTCTCCCTCTACCCTCTATCCCTTTCCCTCTCCCCCTTTCCCTCACTTCCCTCTCCCTCTCTTCCCTCTCCTCTCTCTCTCTCTCCTCCTCTCTCTCTCCTCTCTCCCCCTCTCTCTCCTCTCTCCCTCTCTTTACCCTCTCATTTTTCTCCCTCTCCCCATCTCCCACTCAGCACCACCACAGCACCTCCACAGCATCACTCAGCACCACCACAGCATCACTCAGCACCACTCAGCACCACCACAGCACCACTCAGCGTCATCACAGAACCACCACAGCAACACTCACCACCACCAAAGCACCACTCAGCACCACCAAAGCATCACTCAGCAACACCCTAGCATCACTCAGCGCCACCCCAGCATCACTCAGCACCACCCCAGCATCACTCAGCGCCACCCCAGCATCACTCAGCGCCACCCCAGCATCACTCAGCGCCACCCCAGCATCACTCAGCGCCACCCCAGCATCACTCAGCGCCACCCCAGTATCACTCAGCACCACTCACCATCACCACATCATCACTCAGCATCACCCCAGCATCACTCAGCATCACCCCAGCATCACTCAGCACCACTCAGCATCACCACATCATCACTCAGCGCTACCCCAGCATCACTCAGCACCACCACATTATCACTCAGCACCACCACATTATCACTCAGCACCACCACATTATCACTCAGCACCACCACATTATCACTCAGCACCACCACATTATCACTCAGCACCACCACATTATCACTCAGCACCACCACATTATCACTCAGCACCACCACATTATCACTCAGCAGCACCACATTATCACTCAGCAGCACCACATTATCACTCAGCAGCACCACATTATCACTCAGCAGCACCACATTATCACTCAGCAGCACCACATTATCACTCAGCAGCGCCACTCCAGCATCACTCAGCAGTGCCACTCCAGCATCACTCAGCGCCACTCCAGCATCACTCAGCGCCACTCCAGCATCACTCAGCGCCACTCCAGCATCACTCAGCGCCACTCCAGCATCACTCAGCGCCACTCCAGCATCACTCAGCGCCACTCCAGCATCACTCAGCGCCACTCCAGCATCACTCAGCGCCACTCCAGCATCACTCAGCGCAACCACAGCATCACTCAGCGCAACCACAGCATCACTCAGCGCAACCACAGCATCACTCAGCGCAACCACAGCATCACTCAGCGCAACCACAGCATCACTCAGCGCAACCACAGCATCACTCAACGCAACCACAGCATCACTCAACGCAACCACAGCATCACTCAACGCAACCACAGCATCACTCAACGCAACCACAGCATCACTCAACGTAACCACAGCATCACTCAGCGCAACCACAGCATCACTGGTTCAAATATGTTCTTTCAATGTTTCAAGCTGTTTTCAAGCTTTCACGTTTTATTACAAATCACAAAAAGATGTTAATATTTCACTTCCACCAACACCAGCAACAGGTTGCACGCAGAAGCTGGAACAAGATCACAGCCGACCAGCTCACGACTTCCCTGAGCAAAAACCCACCCACCAGCGCAACGAACCCCAGCAAGCGGCCACCAACCTCACAAAGTGGATCAGCGACTGCGCAGATGACCTCGCCCCTCTGAGGACCCCGCCTAGCAGACCCGGCAGCAAGAAAGCCCCATGGTTCACCGACAAACTCAAGAGCTCCAAGAAGAACTGCAGAGCCCTCGAGAAAGCCTGGCGCAGAGACCCAACACCAGACAACATGACCACCCTCAAGCTCGCCACCCGAAAACACCACCAACTGATCCACGCCACCAAGAAGACTGCATTCAAGGAACGACTGGACATCAACGCACACAACAGCAAGGAACTCTTCAACATCGTTAAAGAGCTCTCCAACCCCAACGCCGGAAACAACGACATCACCCCTTCGCAAGACCTCTGCAACTCCCTCGCCTCCTACTTCCACAACAAGATCGGACATACACAACAGCTTCAGCACTCAACCAACGCACGCCACGACTGAACCACCGCCCCCCACCACCACCCTCCGCGCCTGGACCCCGATCAGCACCGAAGACACCGTCCGCACGATGAACTCCATCCACTCCGGATCTCCGACGGACCCATGCCCCCACCACGTCTTCAACAAGGCCGACGCTGTCATCGCACCCCACCTGCGGGACATCATCAACACCTCCTTCGACACCGCTACCTTCCCGGAGAGCTGGAAGCACGCCGAACTCAGCGCTCTACTAAAGAAGCCATCAGCCGACCCCACCGACCTCAAGAACTACCGCCCCATCTCGCTGCTCCAGTTTCCTGCAAAAGTCATCGAGAAGACCGTCAACAAGCAGCTGGCTGCCTTCCTCGAGACGAACGGATCCCTCGACCTCTCGCAGTCTGGCTTCCGGGCCAACCACAGCACAGAGACAGCCCTGATCGCAGCAACCGATGACATCCGAGCCCTACTCGACAACGGAGAAACAGCGGCCCTCATCCTCCTTGACCTCTCCGCGGCCTTCGACACTGTCTGCCACCGTACCCTAGTGCAGCGCCTCAGCAACGTCGGAATCCAGGAGAAGGCACTGGAGTGGATCATCTCCTTCCTCGTCGGAAGGACACAGAGAGTCCGCCTCCCCCCGTTCAGATCACAAGCCACCGAAGTCATCTGCGGCGTTCCTTAAGGTTCCTCGCTCAGCCCAACCCTCTTCAACGTCTACATGAGCCCCCTCGCAGCCACCGCACGCCAGAACAACCTCAACATCATCTCCTATGTCGACGACACCCAGCTGATCCTCTCCCTCACCAACGACCCCGCCACCGCCAGAGCCAACCTACACGAAGGGATGAAAGAGGTAGCCGAATGGATGAAGAACAGCCGCCTAAAACTGAACTCGGACAAGACGGAAGTCCTCATCCTGGGATCCTCACCCTCCGCCTGGGACGACTCCTAGTGGCCCCCCACCCTGGGCATCACCCCCAAGCCAACGGATCACGCACGCAACCTGGGCTTCATCCTGGACTCCTCCCCTCCATGAACAGACAAGTCAACGCCGTCTCCTCGTCGTGCTTCAACATCCTGCGCATGCTACGCAAGATCTTCCGGTGGATCCCCACCGAGACCAGGAAGACGGTCACCCAGGCCCTCGTCACCAGCCGCCTAGACTACGGCAACTCCCTCTACGCCGGAACCACCGCCAAACTCCAGATGAGACTCCAGCGGATCCAGAACGCCTCAGCACGTCTCATCCTGGACACCCCCCGTCGCTACCACATCTCCGGACACCTGAGAGACCTGCACTGGCTCCTGGTCAACAAGAGAATCACCTTCCGTCTCCTCACCCAGGCACACAAAGCCCTACACAACCAAGGCCCAGGATACCTCAACAGCCGCTTCAACTTCTACGCTCCCAAACGCCAGCTTCGATCGACCGGCCACGCCCTCGCCGCCGTCCCCCGCATTCGAAGAGCCACCACAGGGGGAAGGTCCTTCTCCTACCGCGCCTCCAAGATTTGGAACTTCCTCCCGACCCACCTCCGCCTGACCCAGGACCACCTCGCCTTCAGGAAGCAGCTCAAGACCTGGCTGTTTGAGCAGTAGCGGACCCCCCTCCCCTAGCGCCTTGAGACCCTCCGGGTGAGTAGTGCGCTATATAAATTCTGTAATTGATTGATTGACTTCTGTTCTTGGATTTTCGTCACAATAAAAAACACTGAACATAATCTTCACAAAAGTTATTTACAAAAATGTAAGCTATTGTCTTTACAAATTAAATACATTATTTAAGTATTAATTATTTAAAAGAATTAAAAGCATTGTTATTTGTAATATCAATACATCTAAGTCACGTAAATACAAAACATGTTGCATTACAAATGCTATAGGTGTCACATTTGCGAAAGTTATAAATATTGCCATTGTAAATGACAACGCTATTAATTTAACTATTTGAAAAAATAACACAAATAAAAAAAAACATTTATAAGACCAATAGCTCTAACTTTCCTAATGCGAGCCCTATTGCATTTCCAATGCTTGTTATACAGGTAAACAAGGGTTGGAGCCATAACATATCCCTGCTGGACACTGTTCTTGTCTGAAATACGTTTAGTTACGTCACCCTTATTACCTATCTCACCTGAGCATAATTAATATCGTGCAACCTTATCAATATTGATGGGATATTATCAGAGACACCCATGCTGACCAAGACATTCCAGACCTTATGACGGGGCATCAAATCAAAGGCAGACCAAATATTGGCAAATGCCACATACAGGTGGCCCTTTTCCACTATGCTGGTTTCACAGTATATTGTTCATAGTAAAAAATCTGGTCAATGGTGCTGCCTATAGAGAAAAACCTGTTTGTAAAATCGGATAATATACAATTTGTTTACCCCACTCTATACGTTCCCCAGCATCTGGTTGCAGAAAAGCATCTGCAAGCTATTGATTACACTAATTGGCCTGTAGTTATGTGGATCTTCAGAAGTGCCCTTTTGATGAATCAGTAGAATCTCAGCACCACACCAAGATTTGAATAACTCTGTACCCTGCAGAATGCTCTTTGGTGAGCTTATTGGGGTCAGGTGCCCATACATAGGGTTCTGAAACATCTAAGTGTTCTACCTACTCATCTACAGGGATTACATTCTCCACATTCGAGATATGGTATTGCTAAAATAAAAAGAATGGGAACTCACCATCATCCAGGGATATACCAGCTGCTTCCAGATCTTCCTGTGTTTTTCATTAATTTCTTTCTTTCTTTTTGTGATAACATTCTGATAGGTTTTCCTACATTCCTGATCTTCTTCCATTGATCAGGGAATTTTTTTAGAGGAGCATAGAGCTTTTTATCTGCGCTGGAGCAGACATGATTAAACCCACAATGCGGTTGTTCTATTCAAGTGGTGTTCTTGGGGGTTAACAACAAACTGATGTATCACAAAGAGAACCAACGGATGTTCAAATAGCTTGTGGGTCTGCGTCATCCACCAAGCATCTCAAATGTGATTCCTAATTTGTAATTGAGATCTTCCAAAAAATTTGCTGGATCGATCTGATCTGATCTCATTTCAATCATAGACCTTTATTTTTGGAATAGTTACCAGCTACCCCTTCCTTACGGTTTCCTTTAACTCCAATATTCAAACTAATCATTAGTGGATTTTGATCACTCATACATTTTGATACGGTCATGATATTTAGTTTTTGCAGTAGCCAATGACTTTTTACCATCAGGTTCATAGGGAAACATTCAGGGAGCACTACAGATTTTATTTCGTTTTCAGCTAGCATTTCAACACTGATGACCAATTATACTTCATAATTAAATCATTTAGTGACTAACACAATTCATAGCATAGATCTCTTGGATTCTTCCCATTTTTCTGTGTGCAAGGTGCCATTCTGGAGTATGGCCATCCCATTTTCTGTGGACAGTTTACAACCATTTTTTGGAACTTATTGTTGAGATATTAAGTTAATGAGCTGATTATAAAGCAATATTTAAGAAGTTTTATAGTAGGGTGGGTCTATCAGTGGAGATTGCATATAATTCCCAATTGCATAGCTTCCTTGGATTCATTCTATTCTTCTTAATGATCCAAACCACCTCCTTCAGGAAAGAAAGCGATGTCTCCCACCAATTCAAATGAACAATTCAGGTTTGGTACCTAGCGTATGTTGCTCCTTGTTTTGTGAAACCTCAGGTCCTTATGCCTCATAGGGGTTCCACAACGATCCTATAAACATGTGAATCTTGATTATAGACTGAAATTACTTGAATAGTTCCTTTTTCATAATATATGTAGGGTTAAACAGTCTGCACTGATTAATTGGTCCAGACACGATTACATAAATCGGCTCTTATTAGGCCTGATAGGTGCCAATAAAGCTGCCTCAAATCCTGATCCAATAACCTCACGTCTTGCTTTCATAAATAAATGTGGCATCTTCAGGCAACCACTTCTTAACACTCCTGGGCCTGTGGAAGAACAGACCACTTCTGTACACGAGGCTGATCAGAAGAGGACTGAACCTGCTGTCTGAACTGAGAAGAGCCCTGAAATGACTGGACCTGCTCTCTCATATACCCAGCACAAAGAAGTGGATCCCAGCGGTCATAAGGCTACTGGATGTTAAAGCTCCATGAAAACAACAAGCTACAAGATTATTTCTTTGGTAGTTGCAACATCTGTAACTATCCAGGTGACCAATTGCAACTAGGCCTGGAATGGCCTCTGTCTGACACCATGAGACTTTTCACCGCCTCTGGCATCCTAGGGGTTTTTAGAAGCGTACTCTTGTTGTGAATTGGGAACTTAAATGACCAAGGTCAGAAGTTAAAATCTTTGACCAGGACGAACCTGGTTGATGTATTTGACCCGTGTTACAACACGGTCAGTATAACATTCCTCCTATGTCCAAGGCTACTGTGACCATTGGCATTTTATGCTTCTTAGCTGTATTCCTACTTAAAATAAAAAATATATATATCTATGATTCCCCCCTTTTAATTGTTCTCATTTTGTGTATTACATTTTACTCTGTTTTCCTAATTTAGTTTAGGATTTTTTTATTGTGTAGCATTTCAAATTTATTATTGTTTTGGTACAGCAAAAATACTTTACACTTTGCTACAAGTTAAGCCTGTCAGCTCTGTATTATAGCTGTTGGCGGGGCTTGAGCTCATATTACTTTACTTTGATGGCTTTGGGGGTTTACCCTGACAAGGATTGTAATTTTTTTCCCTTGAGGTCAGTAAGCACTGGCTCCAATTAATAATGCAATGTCATATACCTCCCTATTCTAGTTTGCCCATTATGAACTAGTAGGGTTGAGATTCCAATGATTTCTCTTACTGATTTTAATCATGGAAAGTGGGAGACTAGTATTGAAGTTTCTCCTCTCAAATGGGATCATGACAGTAGGGCCAGACCCTTTGACCGTCCCCGATTGTTGCTTCAGGAAAGCTGGCAACAGCCTCGAACAGAGATTTCATACTTTATTGCACCCTTGTTTTGGATACTCCTGCTTGGATCCAGCCCCATTGGTATCTGCTATGAGCGATCACATTGTACAAAAGCTGTGCCTGAGGAGCAGCCAAAACGTGGGATCTGAACGAGATTCAAACCAAGCTGGTTCTGAAGCCTTAGACAGTACATCCAGATACCATCTCTGGAAAATGCCTCTAAAAGTGGATCCAAAGTATCCCACATTCTTGCTGTTCTTCGTTCTTCTTGAACAAAGAAGGGAGACCACTGCAGAGTACTCCCAAAGTTTGTGTGTGAGCAAGGGCTGTGGTTGCCGAGACCCAGTCTCCCAGAGGTGAGGGGGCATCACTTGAAGTCTGCCCTTTCTGCTGGAAGAGCAGTGGATCTGCATAGCACCTAGAAGCCTGCCTGCAGAGAGAGAAGGAAGGGGAGTGCTTGGCTATGCTGGTGGAGAGACTGTCCATGAGAATAAGCCCTCCCATTCCCTGCATGAGGAACACCCAGGGAAAGCTAACTACAACAGAGTGTAGCAAACGACCTCAAACACCATGATTCGGACCGAGTAGCCCATTTGCACTGTGGTCCGGTGTAAGAAAGTGCCCCTTTTTGCATGGTTATACCAAACCTTTTTGCCAGATACCGGATGCCAACTTGACAGAGTGCTGGGATCCTGCCAACCAGGCCTCAGCACCAGTGTTCTTTCCCAAAACTGTACCTTTGTTACCCACAATTGGAACACCTATGGGCCACCTGTAATTCTCTTGTAAAATGTACCCCTGGTCCAAGAGTCTTGTGACCAGAATGGTCCTCTGAGGGCTGCAGCATGTATTGTGCCACCCTCAGGGACCTCTCACCATAACATCCACACACTGCCAGAGCAGGCTGCGTATTATGGCACTGACCAACCTGAAGAGTCGACATGGCACACATCCCTGTGCCATGCACACAAACATTGCCTGTGGCACGGGTAGGTCATCCCTCTAGCAGGCCTTACAGCCCAAAGACAGGGAGCACCATACCACAGGTGAGGGTATAGCTGCACGAGCACTATGCCCAGCCTGTGCCATTCACAGACATTGCAAGTGCTGTGGAGCCATTTTGAGCACATGGGTTGGAAGTTTCTCACTACAAACTCAACAGCTCCATGATGGCTTTACTGAAAGCTGAGAAGTTTGGTATCAAACTTCCCAGCACATTAAACCCACACTGATGCCAGTGTTGGATTTAATAAAAATACACATGGAAGGCATCTAATGAGATTCCCCCTGAAAACATACCAGCTCTGGTGTGGTTTCTGACAGACTCCCAGCCATCTGCCACCACCAGACAGGTGTCTGGACCCTTGGGTAAAGAGCCCTCTGTCTCTGGGAACAAAGCACACCCTGGGCAGAGGTGTCCTGCCTCCTCCCCGGGATGGGCAGTGTCATAGAAGAGGGAGTTTCAAAGGCCTGCCAACTTTGTTAGCTGCCCCCAGCATTCTGCTGCTATCAGCAACTGGCTCCCACTGGTTCTGACCCCATCTTGAGCACCAGAACAGGCAGGAAAACCTAGCTAGGACAAGAGGTGTGCCCACCTGTGCCATCCCACCCCGCAGAGTTGGGGAGGTGAGGTGAAGCCCACATCTCAGTCCTGCCATCTTTTATATGGGGGGGGGGGGCTCAAATTAGGAAGACTTATGCCCCACTACCACTATAGGGTGGCATAATAGGGGGTGTAGACACACCAGGAAGGGACCCATTGATCCCAACTTGTAACATCCCCCATGTCTAGTATTTAGGGGCACCCCTGAGCCTTGCCTCTTCAGATTTGACGCGACACGAAGAAGGACCGAAGACCAATGCTGCAAAAGAGGACGACGACAAATGCTTTGGCCCCAGCCCTACTGGCCTGTGTCCTGCTCTGAAACCCTGCAAGCTGAAATTGGCATGTCCTACAGCCTCCAAGAACCCCGGGGACATGCCCTGCCTCTGATCTCCTGTGGACACCGCATTTGTCCAAAACCAAGCCAGGACTTCAGATCCTGCCGGATCCACAAGTCCTCATCACTCTGCACCAGATGCCCACAGGCCGAGTTAGGGTGGCTAAACTCCCCAGTGAGGTCCCGCCGGCAATCCCGATGGTGATCCAGTGTTGGACGACCTCTGAAGACCACCACCTCAATGCCTGCAGCCTCATCCTAAAGGGGCCCACCAACTGCAACCTGTACCGGTGAGAAGAACCAGACATGAAAGGACACCCCTGCACCCACAGCTTAGGCGTCCTGAGATGATCAACCAATGGTGTCCTGGTGTCCAGCAACTCTACTTCCTCCAGTTGTTGGGTCCATCTGTTCAGTCCTTTTGCTCCAGCCTGCTGCACTTTTTCACGACCAACATCCTCCATTGAAAAACATTGGGCTCCCGACAACTTCTGAGCACCCTGCACCCTGGTGCCACTGTTAGTGTAGACTTGGTGCCAACATGAGTCCCTTAACGCCAGGAGATTGGCTCCTGAGACCAAGTGGCCTGCCCATGAGCAGTCCCCAACAAAGGTGCCCTCCAACCCCACTGGCTAATATTGGCACTGTACACCCGGCCGCCCTAGTGCTACTGGTGGTGCCCCTTGAGTGCCAACCTGAACCTTGGGGAAACTTTTTTCTACCCCCCAAAACTCCATCTTAAAACCCTTTAACTCCCCTGTACCCATAAAACTAGTTTTCTCAATAGTACTGAATGGTGGGTTTTCTGAAAATTATTTTAAGTGTTGAACTGTCTTGTACTGTAACAAAGAGTAACTTAGGCCCTCACCAGATTTAACCTGTTTATCGACGTCCTGTGTTGCTTGAACCATGTTAGGAGTGCGTTTCATGACAAACTAGAAAAATAATTATTAAGTAATCTAAAAGTAATTACAAGCATTTTTTAACAGTTTACAAATCGTTTTCTCAACTGTAAAAGAAATCTGAATGTTCCTTCAAACCCAGTATTTACTGTATTGCTCAAAGTAACATCGTCTGAAGAGTTTACCTTCCTGCTACAAAGTAAATCTTGGTTCTAGAAAGAAAACAACAAAGTAATAACTTTTTATACAAACAATTGGTGTGGATTATGTCTGTGAGTGACTTCGTTGCTTGTCTGAGTGTGAACCACAAATGCTTAACACTACTGTCCTGAAAAGCTCGACTGCTCAACCACACTACCACAAAAGAGAGTAATGTATTATTTATTTTAGCCTCTGCTATACCGCTGGGGATCTGCTAGACTATGTGACCACTATACGGGTATGCAACCGTTACAACGCAACTTTTACAACGCAAACTGTTTCAACGCACACCATTACAACGCAGATTCATTTACAACGAATGCCTTTACAACGCATGACATTACATATCAGATGCTATTACAACGCATGCCATTACAACGTAAGTATAGGTAAGTATTTCATTTTATTTAACCTTTAAATTAATTACAAAAATATTAAAAATAAATTAAAGTAATTTTATATATATAGTTTGGATTATGGGGTACTGGCGTATTTTTAGTGTTCAAGGCTAGGTTTGGGTTTTGGGGTACAGGGGTATTTTTAGGGTTCAGGGCTGGGTTTGGGTTTTGAGGTACTGGGGTATTTTTAGGGTTCAGGGCTGGGTTTGGGTTTTGGGGTACAGGGGTATTTTTAGGGTTCAGGGCTGGGTTTGGGTTATGGGGTAAAGGGGTATTTTTAGGGTTCAGGGCCGGGTTTGGGTTTTGGGGTACAGGGGCATTTTTAGGGTTCAGGGCTGGGTTTGGGTTTTGGGGTACAGGGGTATTTTTAGGGTTCAGGGCTGGGTTTCGGTTATGGGGTAAAGGGTAATTTTAGGGTTCAGGGCTGGGTTTGGGTTTTGGGGTACAGGGGTATTAGCGTTCAGGGCTGGGTTTGGATTTTGGGGGACAGGGGTATTTTTAGGGTTTTGGGGAACTGGGGTATTTTTAGGGTTCAGTTTTTAAATAAATAATTTAAATTAATTAAAAAATTAATTTTAATAATGTTATTATTTATTAATATTAGTTCATTATTAATAATAGTTCTTTTAAAAATAAACTTAAAGTAATTTTTTACCCTACACTATCCAGCACTTACCCTACTATTACACTCCCCTGGATTTAGATTTTTATTTTTAAATACCTAAACTATTTTTTAAATAATTATCTTTTCTCCTTCTGCCTCAACATTAGACCTTATATGAGGCAGTAGTCTAGTACCATTTAGTCGCTTATTACTTAGAGCAAGGCAAGAATTCCTTTCAATTTTATATGTGACATCAGCAATGGTAAACGTTTAATTAAATTAGGTTAAGTTTCATTTGGCACCATCATGGTTTATACCCATTCACACTCCTTCCCCACCGTTATTTTATGTTTACAAATTGTTTATCTGATGGACATGTAATTAACCATGTGCGCTAGTCCCCCGAGCACAATATTGCATCTTTAGTCTATAGAATTTACAGAGGCATGTATCAAATATCATAGATTATATGAGATTAGCTATGGATATGAGATAGCTGGGTAACACTTTTATAGAATTCATAGTCGGCCTAGTAGAATATTAAAACGCCCAAAAAAGATTTGTGTGATTATATATGGTTGAAGTAATATCTACCATTAATGTGATAGCATTTTATGTTTAAAGTATTTTATTCATCATGACACACCAAGACAAATACACATCATCATAAAGTTTCCAGCAGCACCTAAGGATGTAACAAGTACAGAAGCCGACAATCACGGGCCACGACGGTGGCTCAACTAGGCTGGTGTAAGAGTGCATAGGTCCGGTGCGACACAACATTTCCATACAAACACCCCCCCCCCCCCCAACTGTCCCAACTCAACTCCCCCCCCCCCCCCCCTCCCCACCCGTCGTCCAGTGCATTAGCATCGCCCCGTGTGCATAACAAAATCAAAAGTCCTGAGGAAAGGGGGAACCCCACGCCAGCTTATCGGTCCGGCGCCGGCGGGCTCGTGAGCCGCAGGAGGTGGAGGTATCTAGGGCAAGTAAGCTCTCTGAACTCCGTAAGCAACAGAGCATGGAACGGTTGCCAAAGCTCATTGAATTGGGCTATGTCCCCAGCCACCATAAGGGACATTTTCTCCATACCCAGCACATGCCACAGCCTATGAAGCCAACCCGTGACAGTGGGCGGTGTGGCCGTGTGCCAGTGAATCAAAATATTCTGGACCGCAGAACCCAAGGCAATAGCGATCTGCCTACCCCTCCTGGACTTCAGGGGATACATCAGATCATTCGGGAGCCCCAAGAGGGTATATGCAGGGAAGCGCGGAAGCTCAATGTCGAAGTGAGAGTCTATTGTATCCAACACTTCCGCCCAATAGGCGGTTAAAAGAGGGCAGTCCCATAGGATGTGTGTGAGCGTACCACGATGTCCACACCCCCGCCAGCATGTGTCTGCTTTACTGCGATCAAACTCGGGAATTCGCTCCGGCGTGTAATACCAGTAGGTAGTGACTTTAGTAAAGGTGTCAGTAAGGCCCACATGATATGCTGAGTGGCGTACCCTGTAGGAAATCTGGTCCCACTCCTTAGGACTCAGCGCCCTCCCAAGCTCCCGCTCCCATCTCTCCCTCCCCGGGTTGTAAAAGTGTGTGGAGGGTAGCTGCAGAAACCTGTATAAATCCGTGATGAGCTTTGAATCTGATGCACGGGACACCAGCCATCTCTCACATGGCGAGAAAAGCCTGTCCGCTGCTTCCCTGACCTGCGGCTGAAGGGGCCAATGTTGGGCTTGCATATAACGGTGCCTCTCCGTCTCAGGGAGAGAAAACTCCTGACGGAACTGCGTGAAGGGAATAACCCCCTCAGGACCGTAAATGTGGCACAAAGCTCTACAACCTGCTTGTCGCCAGTGCGCAAAGGCGCCCTTCTCCATTCCGGGAGTAAAAGCCGGGTTATCTACCAATGGGGAGAGAGGCGACGGAAACGAGGTAAGATCATATTTAAGGCAAGTAGCATCCCAAACTCGTAAAGGCACCCTAGTGATGAAGGAAGCATACAGGTTCTTAGGCCGATGGGAGCCGTGCAAAAACGGAATCTCCTGCAGAGGCCTACCCGCCACCGCCTGGTCTTGGAAAAGCCAGTGCTTATCCGACTCCCATCTGCACCATTCCACCAGGTACCGCAGTTGCGTCGCCTGGAAGTACTTACGAAAATCCGGGATGCCCAGACCCCCCGCCTCGGGAGACAAAAGAGATAGGGCCCTACGCATCCTGGGATTCTTCCCTTGCCAAATGAAACGGGCCACATCTGACTGCAGCTGCGGGATCCACCCAACCAGCGGCTGAAGCGGCAATGCCCTGAACAGATAGAGAACCTGGGGTAAGATGGTCATTTTAACGGCAGCAATCCTTCCCAACCATGAGAGAATCCCACGGTTCCAGCGGGCCAGCTCCTCTCTGATCTTTGCACCCAAGGCCGTGTAATTTGCCAAAACCATGGCCTGCAGCGTGGGCGCTATCTTGATCCCCAGATACGGTACCGCCTCTGAAGACCAAAGCAGAGGAAACCTGCCCTGTAAATATTCCCTGGTAGCTGGGTCCAAGGAGATATCCAGAGCCACTGATTTCCCTACATTCATCCTAAAGCCGGAGACTACACCAAAGGCAGCGAGCTCCTGTACACAAGCCGGTAGGGCTGTCCGGGGTGTATCTACTGTGAAGATGACATCATCAGCATAAAGGCTGATCGCGTGAGTAAACCCACCCATTCATATCCCCTCCACGGCCGGGTTATCCCTGACCCGCTGGGCCAACGGCTCCATGTATAAAGCAAAGAGCAGGGGCGAAAGTGGGCAACCCTGCCTAGTGCCTCTCTCAATAGTAAAGGCCGTGGAAGTATAACCGTTCACACGGACCACGGCCGTCGGTTCTTTATAGCAGTTGAGGACCATGGTGCGAAACTTCTCCCCGATGCCGGCCTTCACTAAAACCTGTTCCAGGAAGGGCCAATGTACTCGGTCGAACGCTTTCTCCGCGTCCACCGCCAGCATCATCCTCTCCCCAGGAATCCTAGAGGCTTTCTCCAGCAGATGGACCACCCTTTTTGTGTTATCAACAGTCTGCCTCCCTGGGACAAAGCCAGCCTGGTCCGGGTCTATTAGGCCGGGCAGGTGAAGTGCAAGGCGGCTGGCCAAAATCCCGATATAGAGTTTCAGGTCTACATTCAAGAGGGATATCGGTCGGTAGGACCCACAATGTTTGGGATCCTTTCCAGGCTTAGGAATAACCGCGATGGAGGCCCCGAGGAGATCAGGCGGGATTGCACCAGGTTCTGCAAAAGAGTTAAAAAGGCGAGTGAGGATAGGAGCTAAGGTCACGCAAAACGTTTTATAAAAAAGGGCGGAGTAGCCGTCCGGGCCCGGTGCTTTGCCATGTTTGAGTTTGGCAATGGCCGAGACCACCTCCTCTATTCCAATGTCCCTATTCAAATGCTCGGCCTGCAGGGCGTCTAGGGATGGCAAGGTGACCGAATCTAGGTAGGAAGATATGGCCGTCACATCCGGCGGATCCCCAGTGTAGAGGGTTTCATAGAATCCTCGGAACACCGCCGAGATGCGGGCATCCTCCGTCTCCACATTTCCACCGGAGTCAAGGATCTCCTTCACCGATTGGCTCTGCCGTGCAGCCTGAAGCCTATTGGCCAGCAGTTTCCCGCAGCGGTCTCCCCCTGTGTAAAAGGCATGGCGCAGCCGAAGGGCCGCGTATTCTGCCCGGTCCAGGTCCAAGGCTGCCAGAAGCTTCCTCGCCTCTTTCAACTGCCGCCAGATCCTCGGAGCCCCGGTCCTTCTGTGAATCAACTCAAGCTCCCGAACCCTACCGGTAAGCTCCTCCCTCTTGAACTGCCGCTCTTTGTTTTCGGCCGCGGAGATAGACATGAATTCCCCCCTGAGGACAGCTTTCAAAGCGGCCCATTGCGTGGCCCGGGTGGTGTCGGCGTTGTCATTGTGAGCCAAGTAGTCACGGGTAACCTTCTCAATACGGTCCACCACCACCTTCCTATGTAAAAGGGTATCTCTGAGGCGCCAAGTTCTCGAGGGGTGGGCAGTAGGGGGCAGACACAACGAGGCCTCAACCGGAGCATGGTCCGATAAAGACAACACTCCCATGTCAGTCGATGAGACCAGTGCCTTCACCGGGGTAGTAACTAAAAGGTGATCAAGCCGTGCATAGGTCTTGTGTGCATGAGAGTAATACGAGTAATCTCTATCTGTAGGGTGTAGATGACGCCAGAGGTCAAGGAGATCCACCTCCGCAAGCCGTGCCTTACAACCGGCCGAGAATTCCCCGACCTGTGGAGAGCGCTGCGCTGACCTATCTACCGCGGAATCGAAAACCATATTAAAGTCCCCACCAAGAATGATATGCCAGTCTGGCGAGGCAGTGACCTCCTCTACAGCTGACTGCAGGAACCGCTCCTGCTTGTCATTGGGGCTATAAAGGGAGCCAATCGTGAACGTGAGGCCCCCCACTCTGAACCTATGCGCCAGTAACCTCCCCTTCTGTTCAGCAAGCTTGTGAAGGTGCACCCCCTTAAAATGTCTGGCCACCAGAATTGCCACCCCCGCAGTCTTCGTGTTGCAAGCGGAAAAGAACTGGAGCGGGAACCTGTGAGATCGCAGCCTGTGTGTGTCCTGTGCCAGTAAGTGCGTTTCCTGAAGAAGGCAGATATCTGCATGAGCATTTTCTAACAGTGAGAGCACCGCCCGCCGCTTGACAGGGTTGTTCAATCCCCTAACATTTAGAGTTAGGACCTTAAAAACATAAGGAGGCATAGCGGGCAGAGCGCAAGAAAGCATATGTACAGCGTGCGGAGGCCGGTGAAGGTGTGTGTACCCCCCACCACTCCGGAAACCAGGCAAGGAGCAAGAACAAGCACTCGGGCCCCCCGCCCCTCCATCCTAGCAAACCCCTACCTGCTGCGAACTCCAGTGTGTCCACTGGCTGTCTTAAGTATTGATCACCTCCCATACCCCGTTCCAACATCCACACCACGACCCCCGAAGGCAAAACCAAATAAGAAAGGACATCTGAAATATTCAATTCCTGTACCGTGCACTGGACGACCCCCCCCCCCCTCGCACCCAACACATACACCCCCCCTCCGCCCTCCACACCCCAACAGAACTGTCCCCACTCCCCCAACTCCATCCCCGCCCCCCCCAAACTAAGTGAAAAGGAACCATTGTCCATGTCCGGCCTATGAAGGCAAGTCTATGGAAAGTCACCAAAGTGGACGTCCAGCCACCACGCAACTCCCGCTCTCCCCCCCCTCCCCCCCAGGCCCCCAAACCTGCGATTTCAATCAAGCGATGTCGATCTCCCCCCGGAGAGCTTCTCAAGCGGTCAACGCCACCTCCTCTGCCGCAGTTTCTCTGGCAACGTCACGTACTGCGCTATCCATTTCAGCCCGGATAGTGGGCGGGTCAGGCCTCGCTGAGGAAGCGGAGTGTCGGCAACCAGGGACGGTCTGCCAGCCGTCTCTGGTGATCCTTCTACGGCGAGGAGTAGGAGCCTCCTCATCAGTCGCCGTGATGCCCAAGACCGCACAAGTGTCCTGGAGGGAACGTAGCTGATGTAGTGTGCCATTCCAGCGGAAAACAAGACGGAACGGATGCCCCCAGGAGTACTGAGTACCATGCTCTCGTAAGAAATCAGTGGCAATTTTAAAGGACTTGCGCTTCTGTAGAGTGACCACCGAAAGATCCTGGAAGAGTGACACGCGGTGGCCCCCGAATTCCAAAGAAGGTTTGGTTCGAGCTACCCGGAGGATTCTTTCTTTCAAGGGGTAGTCCGGCAGGTAGGCTAGGAGGTCGGGAGGGGGCGCCGATGATCTGCGCCGCAGGCCCACCCTATGCGCTCTATCAATCCTGATAGGGAAGTCGGTCGGTTCATCCAGAACGTGTCTAAACAGGGCCTGCAGATAAGCCACCGCGTCCTCCCCCTCCTCTGCAGGCGGAACACCCCGGACCCGGATGTTGTTCCTCCGGGAACAGTTCTCAAGGTCCTCCACATGCGACTGAAGATCGATTTGCTGGTCTTGAAGTCTAATCACCTCTTGCTGAAGCTGTGCGAGTTCTTCGGCCTGAGCATGTCCTGCCTCCTCCACAGAGGCCACCCGCTCCCCCAGGCCGTCAACCTCCCTCCGTACCTCACGCACCTCTCCCGCCACCTCCTGCTTTAGTGCCTGGAAGTCCTCTCGGAGAGTGCCAAAGAGCGATTCAAGAAAGGATCTGGTGACTGGCGGCTCCCCTCCACTCGCCTCCTGAGACCTGCTCGACTGTCCCGGGGAATGCTGCCCCCTGTCTTGCCTCGCAGCGCTCCTACTTAGCATGTCCGGCAGGGTTCGATCCCCTTTCTTGGATCCCTTGTTTCCGGCCATCTTGCGCGACGTATAGTGCTCCTCAGGTTCCACCAAAGACACCGACCTCCGCCACCCCACCAGGCTGCCGGCCAGTCCACTCAACCAACTGACCTGGGCCTCCTATGTGCGTATGCCGATGCTCACCAATTAGGCACTCCCGCGCCGGATGTCCCTTAGGATATCAGCCCCGAAAGCCAGACCCACTCCAGTTAGGGGCCGCGAGCGGAAAGCTGTCCACCTGGAGCCAGGCGACCCCTCCGGGCACTCCAAGCCGGCTCCGTGCACCACCTGCCACCTCAAGACCACTCAGATGCCATCCAGTCCCACACAGATCGGCCAGGAGCAGCGCTTCTCCGTTTGTGAGCAGCGCGTTTCAGGGTCCACTCGCACTCACCACCAGGGCCCCTCGTCGCGATCCAACCGTCAGCCAGCCTCCCAGTAGTCCTGCACACAGGCCTGCAACCTCTTTCGGCCAATAATAGGGGGTGGCCGGTAGATCGGCCTCTCGTCCACCACTAGGCCCGGCACTGTATCAGCTGCGTAGGGCTCACAAGTTGCAGCCGCAGCGCCATATCATGTCCCCCGCTGGATGGCCGCTCGCCCTCCCATCTCGCAGCCAAGGTCCACTTCACACTCCTATCGGGGGTAGCAGGGCAGTGGGGAGCGAGTCCTGGCCCCTTCCTAGGCCCTCTCACTACCGCCGCCGGCCAACTCGTCACCCGTTGCTGCTAGCCGCCCAAGTGTTCCACGCCAAGCAAGGCGGCCTCCGTACCAGTCCCCCCCGGCCTGCTAGACCGGGTCCAGCCACCGGCAACCACAGCAATCCTCCCGCACACCAGGGAGCGTCTGCTATTCCACACCGGGCCTAACGCGGGGGAAGCCGGGGCCTCGCGCAGGCCAACTGCGTCACCGCAATCAGGGATGTTTCCCGCCCCCGTCGGGTCACTCTCCGCTCTCAAGCGCTCGTCGAATGTCAGGCTGCTGAGGGGGGGACCGCCGCCAGTTCAGCCTCCCGGCCAGGCAGGTCGGGGGCGCAGCCCAGTACAGTTCTGAGCCTTCCGTGCGGCTCCTCACCTGGCTCCGCTCCGTCTCCTGGGCCGGCCGCTCTCACCGCACCGGTCACTCACAGTCCTGGCGTCCGCGAACCGGAGCCCGCGGAGACCTCAGCTGGGCCCGTCCGAGACACCGCTCCGGCTCAGACGCGGCCCCTCTTCCACAGCCGCCACCGGGCTAGATCCGCTCCGCAACGCCGGCCTGGAGTCACTTCCGGCCGGAGCTCAGGCCCACGCCAGCTCGGTGTCCGGTATCCGGAGCTTGCCACACACGCCTCCAGCTCTGCAAGCGCCTCGAGATGAAGCTCCGAGGTCCCCCACCCCTTCCGCCCCCGATAGCTAGCAGCGGGGGGGGGGGGGGGAGATCAGTGCAGATAAGGACGATTAGGGGCCCGGGCTCGGAGGAGATCGCGAGGAGAGCGACCACTCACTCCGCCATCTTGGCCATGCCCCCGTGATAGCATTTTAAATTGCGTATTTGCACAGTTATAAAGTTTACATGGCACTTGGCACTTTTATATAAATATGTATTTAAACATATAAATAATGTCTGTTCAGGCATTACGTATTTGCACGTGGCACTTTACAAATTTGCCTATTTGCACATTAATTTGCGTATTTGCACATGTGTCTTATGTTTACATTAATATTGATTGAATATAATGCTATTTGCACTAATGTGATCACCATTAATATTGTTTTTGTGCATATATGAATGAACAATATATGTTTCACCACTTACAAATGGCCGCTATGGACGTTACCTATTATCAGGTTTTAAGCCATTAGTCCTCTGTTTATGTCAATCACTGTGAGTGTACTGGCGCGCTTTTTGAACATTAGTGTTTGTTATTTAATGGTTACCATGTCCACTCTCTCGCGGACAGTGAGCAAGGGCGTCCGCGCCCGAAACGCGTCTGTTTGATGATTTCTGCACCCTGCACTTTAATGGCAAAATAAAAGAAGCTATTTGACAAGCCTGACTCCGGACGATCATTGTTGTTTGCGCGCTGGGAAAATAGGCAGAGGCGCTGCCGTTTTTCAAGTCGGAGAGTAATATATATATATATATATATATGTACAAACTATTTTAAAATAATTTAATTTATTACATTTTTTAAATTTTAATTAATTACATTTTTTAATAAAATAATATACTTACCTATACTTACGTTGTAATGACATGCGTTGTAATAGCATCTGCTATGTAATGTCATGCGTTGTAAAGGCATTCGTTGTAAATGTATCTGCGTTGTAAAAATTGCATTGTAACGGTGTGCGTTGTAAAAGTTTGCGATGTAACGTCATACATCCCACTATACGACAATTTGGTACAGTATATATAGAGCCAGCTTCCTACACTCGGTGTCTGCCAAGGTGCATTATCCTGCAAGGTCTAGGTATTTGTTCAGTATGTAATCCTGGATTTAGGAAAAAAAGTATAACTCTCTAATGTACATGAAAACGTGCACTACACACACAATGTATTCAGTCCTTATCTCAATGCACGGGCACCTATGAATTAGAGAAGAACCTAAGCAAAAGTATATGCAGAAAAAAGCCTGTAATTTCCTTTGGTAACTAATATTTACACTGGGCTTTGTGAACTGCAACTGTAATAAGCAACAGTGGAGATCAAAAAATCCCTGTGCTATGAATTATACCGCTTTGGAGGACACATTTGTGATACAAGACACATTAAAGGTCCCTGGAACCAAGATCAGCGATATTGTCCAGTCAAAGTTAACAGAGGTAATATGGTGAATGACAACAGTAAATGCTGGAACATGAGAAAGGTGTACACATGCAGTGGGAGAATATGCAAGACAAAAATGAAGTTGGTAAGGAGAATGGGACAGATTCAATATTGGGCATGATTAGGAATGTGACGGAAATGGATGTCAACTATATTTGCCGGGCTTGTTGAGTCCCCGATTCCTGTGGAAAAGCTCTCCCAGACACAGAAAGCCATCACAGAGGGCATTACAAGAGTGATTCTGTTCACCTGTAAACTATTATAATGTACAAAAGGGTATGGTTGCATGTTAGCTTTCAATATGTGTTGTCACAAAGGAAGGGGTGGGTGTTATATAGGAGGCTAAAGAGCAGAAGCAGACAGAAAAGCTTGGAAGTGCAAGTGAGTAGATGCCTGTAATGGACTTGCTTCTACTTCTAGTAAATCAGTTGATGTACTGAAGCAACGTTTGTAAAGCCAATCTATTAATGTACACCCTACCATCCATGCACAATTGATCCCTAGCACCAGGGGCAGCCTTAGGCATGTGCAAGCTGTACACCTGCACAGGGCCACCAAACTCCAGGGGCCACCACGCCAATATATATCCTTAATATAATAATCCTCTGAGGATGGATACATATTTGTGTGGGGGCCCCTGGCAGGGATTTGGTGGCCTCCGGCTCTGTTCCACTTCCAAACACCCTGACCCCCCCTCTTCACTGACCTCGGCGCCTGCGTTCCTCCGGGGGCCCCTACCTACGCTCCCTGCCCAGGGCCACCATGAGCCTAGAGCCGCCCCTGCTAGCACCTTGATTGAGATGCCAACTTACTGTGACCAAATCTGGCTAGAAAGAGGGCAACAACCCTGCATTATGATTGTAATTCTAGGCATATTATGGGTGTCAATGGTATGATGGTGCCAACTCCTGGCATGTTTGTGCTAAATGTTACCGCTATTATGTCTGGGCACTGTGTGAACATCCACATGTGCAAAAATGTGTCCACACCTACCAAAATGTTGTCCCTGAAGTAATGATGGTTACTGGCAGGCTCCGGGTGATCCACAGGATGATAGTTCCCGCTCCAGCTATAATGGCGAATGATACACTGGCAAATTGTGGGCCGCTACTCAATGCTTGTGTCCAACCCTAACAGAGGTGGTGGAAATATTTTGCATTACAAAGGCATTTCGTCCAGGTAATCATTATACATTACGCATGTAAGGCAGAATCTTCTCACTTACGACACCCTGATATATGGGAATCAAACTTATTTACTGTACAAAAAGAATATATTCCAGGACAAAATTCTATATCATGAAAATACCAATCCTTGGTGTGGGAAATTCAATGTTATCAATAAACTTGCATTTGATAGAAAAGCATGTATATCTCCAGAAACTGAGAAGTTGATTATTTGAGCTCCCGAGCTCGGGAGCCATACTCCTGATGTTTTTAGATCTTGCCTAGGCAGCACTTGCGCTATCTCTTTGAGACATGCTGTATTGAGGTATGGACTTAAAGCTTCACCCACTCTGCCCATATTTTTCATTGGCATGTGTTAGACCCGACACCTTGGCGTGAGTCTCCCTTCCACTTTTTGCTGATGTGCCTCAGATGTTTTACTGGTGTTCGCTGCTCAGGGCACTGCGCCACGGCCAATCCGTGCTGCAGTGCAAGTGCTCCCAATGTAATGTGTATACATGTAATTGATTTCCATGATTGGCTTATTGGATTTACTGTCAGTCCCCAGTAAAGTGCACCAGGAGTGCCAGGGCTTGTAAATACCGATATGGCTTGTGGGCCTGCAGCGCGGGTTGCGCCACCCACAGAAGCTGCCCTGTAAAATATGTCTAAGGTCTGCCATTCCAGAACCTGCGTGCAGTCTGGTACTGTCATGCTGGCTGGCTAAGTGCACACACTTACCAGCCTCTAACCCTTCCCTTTACTTCATATCAGTCACCACTTTGGTAGGCCCAAGGGCAGGGTGCATTGTAAGCATAAGGTAGGACAAGCCCGGATGTGCGTTGCATGTCCTAATAGTGAATTACAACCATTCTCGTGTTTCACTATTGCAAGGCTACCTGTTCTCGTAGGCCAGAAGGGGCTGCTGGATTATTACACTCAATAATCCCAGTAGACTCAGGGATCATGGTAGGAAGTCAAGTTTAGTATGCCTTAACTCAGAATAATAAAATACTTCTTTCAGTAAAATTTATTTTAATATCCTGTGTTTGCAAATGCTACTTTTAGAAAGTTAGCATTTGCTTGCCTAACCATCTCGGCCCGCCTCTGCTCGTATGTGTATTTGTTGTCTGGGTTGTGTGAGTGACAGGGCTGGGGGAAGACAGGTGGTGAATAGAAAGATTACACCAGGATGGGTGGGGGGGGGGGGGGGGGGGGGGGGTGCCCCTTGACTCTGAATAGGCCTGTGCTCTGCCACCTCAATGCTGGCTTCGCCCCCTGGGGAGCGGCTGACGACTCTGCCCTACACCTTGTAAGAAGAGAGGGGAAGATCATCAACAGAGTACTCCTGGACTGTACTTGTCGTTACAATGCTGGCTCCACCTCCTGCGGAGCGTCTGCGGGGCCTGCCCTGCTCACTGAAAGGAAAACCCAGACTTCGCAAAAGAAAGTACTCAAGAGCTGAGATGGACTATGCAAAGGCTCCCCTGGCTAGGAAAGAAAAGAAACGGTGTATAAAAAGAGGAGCTCCGCTCCTACAAAATCAGATCCAGTTTTGACCACGACGAACATCTGCCTGACTAGAAGGACCAAGAGAAGCTGAAGGAAGGAAACCTGCAGTGGTGCCTTGCTGAGAAAGGAGAGGAAAAGACCAGAGAGGACTTTGAAGACTTGTGCCTGAAACGATCTCCAAGGGCTTGATCTTGAGCTTGCCCCCTGAACTGATCCCCTGGACCAGTGGGTTCAATTCTGCCTGTGCCCGTCTGCTGCTGGGCCCTTAAGTTCTTTTCCCTCGCCGGAGTCGTGACTCAGGTGCCTTCGCCCTCCTAAGGTCGTGACAGCTCGGAGCCTGGCCGCCCTGCCGTAGAGAGCCCTGCTCAAGCTTGAGTCGCTCTCCACATCAGTGCCGGGACGCCCGCTCTCCTGACACCTCGCCTGCTATGGAGCTCGTTGTGCGCCCCTCATCTTCTCCCGCCGGAATCTGCACGGAGCGCATCTGATAGCCCCGAACGGTCCGTACGTCGAAACTTACTCTAATGTCTTGCTTTGTCCTCCTACATACCAAGGCCCATGCCGCACCTCAAGAAGGCCTTCCGTACATTGGTACCGGAGGCCCGGTGGTGCACCTGTCTGCCCGAGAACGTGACTACCCACACAGATCAACAGGTACGACCCGGCGTACTAAGAAGTACGTCCCGCAGGCCTGAACGGCGCCTCGCCCCGTGAGTTGCTCCAGACCCCGGATCGCCGCAACCCTCCACCGTCCCGCTCACCCGCCTCGCACCTCTTGGGGGGGTTGTCTAGCTGGATAAACCCCCGTAGAGCAGCCGGCCTCGTCCCGGGTCCCGGGTCCGCCCTCACCCGAGGCCACGCCTGAAACGCCTCGGACACCCGCAACAAGGTACACTTGAACTCGATCCAGAGTTCACATCGGATCCAGGGTCCGCAACGGGTGTATTCACTGTCATCCATCATTCACCCACGGGTCGCTTCTCCACGCGAAGCGCACATCGACCCCCAGCGTACCTTGCTGACAAAGAACACTTAAGAACAATTGCCCATTTAAATCTGGTGGCCTAATTCGCTAAACGTTATACATGGTCTTGTGATAATCCTGCATATGAAGTATATCTTTTACATAAAGTCTACGTATTTTTGATACAACCTTACGACTGCTATCCGTCTGTGGTGGGTCAGTGGGTTTACTGTATGTGATCATAAATGCTTAACCAACTATCGCCCTGAAGATTAGCCTTGTCTGCTCGCGCCACACTACCTAGAGGGTGAGCAAGGGTTATTTCTAAGGAGTAGTTCTTTTACCCTGACTAGAGGAGAGGGTCCCTGTTTGTCACAAGTGCATACCTGTGCCAACCAGAGACCCCCCGAGTCTAACATTGGAGGCAGCGGTGAGGATTTTGAATTTGCATTTATGACTCATGTACAGTGAATTATTGATCATCACGTAGTGAGAGCAGACTTGTAACGAAGCCACAGATTTATTGTTTTTTAATTCTTGTCAAGAGATCTCGTATTGTCGAATCATGCCTGGTTCACTCCCCGTAAGAGCAGCCTCTGTCATCTCTGGACTAGATGTCGATTGGGAAAGGCTTGAAAACTACAAAGTATAGCAGCTAAAAGGTATCTGCCTGAAGTTCCGAGTCGCCCAAACAGGGTGCAAAAGTAAAGCCCAACTCATCAAGGCACTGAGAACCTGGAAAGAATCGAGAGAACCAGAGAATCAGCTGGTGGTGGATCCACCAGATAGCCTTGTGGAGGTGCACAGAGTCCTGTCGTCAGAGGAGCTGGCAGACAGGGCCGCAACCAGAGCGCATGAAGTAGAGATGGCAAGATTGAATGGACAGATGGAAATGGAAAAGCAAAGATTGTCAATGGAGGAAAAGAAACTCCAGTTGGATCATGATATGAGAATCAAAGAATTGAAGCTGAAAGCAAAAAGTTTGGACACAGCTCCTGGTGGCAGCGCAATGCCAGTGCAGGTAGAGTCCAGGGTGTACATGTCGAAAGATGTAGTGAAGGAGTAATTCAAGGGGGATGACATAGGACAGTGGTTCCGGGCATACGAGGTAGCCATGTCCTCCCACCGGGTCCCTGAAAGAGATTGGGGAGCGGGGTTGTGGGGGAAGTTCCTTAGCGAGGGACGGGACACCCTGTTAGATTTGCCCTCTGAAGTATACAATTCCTACACCCACATGAAAGAGGCCTTAATGACCAGGTTCCCACCCCGGCAACTAGCTAGTGTTAATTTTGGGGAGGAGGTACCAGTCCAAGGGGGTGGGGATCCCGTTCAGATGACCCTAGTCTCACTCGGAGACAGCGAGATGGTCCCTGAGAACTACTTACCCTCCAACACTAAAAAATATGGGCAAGTAGTGACCATCAATGGAAAGAAGGATGGGGCTCTTAGAGATACAGGAGCCAGTGTGACTGCAGTCCTAGAGCACCTGGTGTCTCAAGAGCAGGTTGTACCCCATGCCTACTGTAGGGTTGTCAATGCTGACAACTCTGAGAGTCGTTGTCCAATGGCTCAGGTTCCTTTTGAGTGGGGGGGGGGGGGGTCTCGGGTACTCTGCAGGTCACTGTGAGAAACGCCATGCCTGTAGACTGTTTGCTAGGGAACGATTTGGAGAACTCCCCTAGGGAAAAGGTGGAGAAAACAACCTATCTGCGGATGGTGGGTTTACCAGATTGGGTGTGCGTGACCACCCGGTCAATGGCAGCCAGTAGGGGTGTTGAAGAGGTCCTGGAGCCTGAAGGAGAGGCCCAGGAACCGGCCTTAGAGAGAAGGCGCAGGGGGCGCGGACAGCCGGTCCCTGAAGTTCCCACGGCCCAGGAGGAGGCAGACCCCGAGGGGGATGCCCTGGAGCCTACCAGGGAACAGATCGCCGAACGGGGAGACCTGCCTGAGCTGACCCATTGGCAGCAAGAAGGAGATCCCTCCAGGAAGGAGTTCTTCAAGGAGCAGAAAGAATGCCCTTCTCTTGTGGGTATGCGGCAGCAGGCTGCAGACCAGGCCAATGGTAGTCAGTCCGGAAAACACTTTGTTTACTGGGAGAACGAACTCCTGTATTCTGAGCCTAAGGTTGCTGATCCTGGGTCAGCCCGTGTGCTGGTGGTACCCCAGAAGTTCAGAGCCTTCCTACTGGGACTGGCTCACAATGTACCGTTAGCAGGACATTTGGGGATGGACAAGACCCATGACAGGCTTGTTACCCACTTTTATTGGCCCCAAATGCACAGGAGCTCAGACGCTCACTGTAGAACATGTCAGACTTGCCAGGCAAGTGGTAAGAGAGGAGGGAAGAACAAGGCTCCCCTCCAGCCATTCCCCCTCGTCAGTAACCCATTCCAGCGAGTGGGAATTGACATCGTTGGGCCTCTGGACCCCAAGACAGCCATGGGCAACAGGTTCATCCTGGTCTTGGTGGACCATGCCACCCAGTACTCTGAAGCCATTCCTCTGAGAACAGTGATGGCCCCATGGTGGGACGAGCACTGATGGGAATTTTCTCCCAAGTAGGATTCCCTCTAGAGATGGCGTCTGACAGGGGCACCAATTTCATTTCGAAGTATATGAAAATTTGGCAAGAGTGTGGTGTAACCTACAAGTTCACCACCCCTTACCATCCCCAAGGAAATGGGTTGGTTGAGAGGATCAACCGAACCCTGAAAGGCATGATTATGGGTCTGGAAGAACCTATGAGGCGTAAGTGGGACGTCCTCTTGCCATGCCTTCTCTTCGCATACCGCGAGGTACCCCAGAAGTCTCTAGGATTCAGCCCCTTTGTGCTTCTGTACGGTCACCCCGTGAGAGGACCTCTGAGTCTGGTAAAGGAAGGCTGGGAGCAATCTCCCAGGAAACCTCCTGAGAATGTATACAGTTACATGCTGGCCTTCAGAAACCAGACCAGGCGATTCAGGCAACTTGCGGAGGCAAATCTGGAAGCCAGCCAGGAAGAGATGAAGCGGTGGTAGACCGGAATGCCATTCTGGTAGAGCTTCAGCCTGGACAAAAGGTGTGGGTCTTGGCCCCAGTGGAGCCTTGCGCACTTCAGAATAAGTGGACAGGTCCATTTGAGGTTGTGGAGCGCTAGAGTCTTGTCACCTACTTGGTGGACTTGCAGACTCCCAGGAACCCTTTGAGGGTCCTACATGTTAACTGCCTTAAGCCCCACTTGGAGAGGTCCGAAGTGGGCATGCTCTTGGCAACTGATGATGGGATGGAGGAGGAGACTGAGCCTCTTCCTGACCTCTTGGTAGCCTCAGAGCGAGATGGGTCAGTGGATGGAGTTAACCTCTCACCCACACTGACGCCTGAACAACAGGATGACTGCCGCCAATTGCTGGGGCAGTTTCCAGATCTGTTCTCTCTGGTTCCTAGTATCACAGATTGGTGCGTCCATGATGTGGATACATGAGACAGTTTACCGATTAAGCATAAGGATAACCGAGTAACTGACAGGGTCAAGGCCTGCATCAAAGAGGAGGTCTCAAAGATGCTTGCTCTTGGGGTGGTTGAGTCCTCCAGCAGTCCTTGGGCCAGCCCAGTGGTCTTGGTCCCAAAGGCTGCAGCGCCAGGAGCCACGCCCGAACTCTGGTTCTGTGTGGACTACCAAGGTCCCAATTCAGTAACCAAGACTGACGCGCACCCCATCGCCAGAGCCGATAAGCTCATTGATCGGTTAGGGGCTGCTCAATTCCTCAGCACGTTTGATTTGACGTCTGGGTACTGGCAGATCGCCTAAACCGATGGGGCCAAATAGAGGTCAGCATTCTCCACGCCAGATGGAGATTTCCAGTTCCGAGTTATGCCATTTGGGATGAAGAATGCCCCTGCCACCTTCCAGAGATTGATCAACCAGGTGTTGACTGGGCTGGCCGAGTTCAGCGCCGCCTACCTGGATGACATTGCAGTGTTCAGTAGTACCTGGAAAGAACACTTGCAACAACTCTGGGAAGTGTTGACGGCACTGCGCAAGGCAGGCCTCACGATCAAGGCAAGCAAGTGTCAGATCGGGCAGGGTTCAGTGGTGTACTTGGGACACCAAGTAGGGAGCGGCAAGGTGGCGCCCCTGCAACCCAAGATCGAAACCATCCTGGCTTGGGAACCCCCCCCCCCCCCCCAAGACCCAAATGGAGGGGAGGGCCTTCCTAGGACTCACCGGGTACTGCAGGAGGTTTGTCAAGGGGTATGGCAGCATTGTTGCCCCCTTGACAGAGCAGACTTCGAAGAAGCAGCCCTGGAAAGTGATCTGGACTGACACCTGTCAGGAAGCATTTGACACCCTGAAGACTGCCATGTGCACGGCGCCCGTGCTCCTGGCTCCTGATTTCTCCAAAGAGTTCTTAGTGCAAACAGACACTTCAGAGCATGGTATAGGGCCTGTTCTCTCACAGATGACTGAGGAGGGATGGGACCAACCCGTAGCCATCATCAGTAGGAGGTTACTTCCACGGGAACAAAAGTGGGGTGCAATCGAGCGAGAAGCATTTGCTGTGGTCTGGGCCTTGAAGAAGCCGAGACCCTACTTGTTTGGGTCTCACTTCCGAGTTCAGACCGACCATATGCCCCTCAGATGGTTGATGCAAATGAGGGGTGAGAATCCAAAGCTGTTGAGGTGGTCCATTTCCCTACAGGGTATTGACTTCACGGTGGAAAACCGCCCAGGCAGAGATCACACCAACGCTGACGGTCTGTCCAGGTTTTTCCGCCTTAGTGAGGAGGAACTCCCTGGGGTAGAGTAGTTCTCCCAACATTTCAGCTGGAGGGGACACGTGTTAGACCTGGCACCTTGGCGTGAGTCTGCCTTCCACTTTTTGCTGATGTGCCTCAGATGTTTTGCTGGTGTTTGCTGCTCAGGGCACTGCGCCATGGCCAATCCGTGCCGCAGTGCAAGTGCTCCCAATGTAAAGTGTATATGTGTAATTGATTTCCATGATTGGCTTATTGGATTTACTGTCAGTCCCCAGTAAAGTGCATCAGGAGTGCCAGGGCAGGTAAATACCGATACGGCTCGTGGGCCTGCAGCGCGGGTTGCGCCACCCACAGAAGCCGCCCTGTAAAATATGTCTAAGGTCTGCCATTGCAGAACCTGCGTGCAGTCTGGTACTGTCATGCTGGCTGAGTAAGTGCACACACTTACCAGCCTCTAACCCTTCCCTTTACTTCATATCAGTCACCCCTTTGGTAGGTCCACGGGCAGGGTGCATTGTAAGCATAAGGTAGGACAAGCCCTGATGTGCGTGGCATGTCCTAATAGTGAATTACAGCCATTCTCGTTTTTCACTATTGCAAGGCTACCTGTTCTCGTAGGCCAGATTGGGCTGCTGGATTATTACACTCTATAATCCCAGTAGACTCAGAGAACATGGTAGGAAGTCAAGTTTAGTACGCCTGAACCCAGAATAAGAAAATACTTATTTTAGTAAAGTTTATTTTAATATCCTGTGTTGGCAAATGCTACTTTTAGAAAGTTAGCATTTGCTTGCCTAACCATCTCGGCCCGCCTCTGCCCGTATGTGTATTTGCTGTCTGGGTTGTGCGAGTGACAGGGCTGGGGGAAGACAGGTGGTGAATAGAAAGATTACACCAGGATGGGTGGGGGTAGTGCCCCTTGACTCTGAATAGGCCTGTGCTCGGCCACCTCAATGCCGGCTCCGCCCTCTGGGGAGCGGCTGACGACTCTGCCCTACACCTTGTAAGAAGAGAGGGGAAGATCGTCAACAGAGTACTCCTGGACTGTACTTGTCGTCACAATGCTGGCTCCACCTCCTGCGGAGCGTCTGTGGGGTCTGCCCTACTCACTGAAAGGAAAACCCAGACTTCGCATAACAAAGTACTCCAGAGCTGAGATGGACTATGCAAAGGCCCCCCTGGCCGGGAAAGACAAAAGAAACAGTATAAAAAGAGGACCTCCGCTCCTACCAAATCAGATCCAGTTTTGACCACGACGAACCTCTGCCTGACTAGAAGGACCAAGAGAAGCTGAAGGAAGGAAACCTGCAGTGGTGCCTTGATGAGAAGGGTGAGATAAAGACCAGAGAGGACTTTGAAGACTTGTGCCTGAAACGATCTCCAAGTGCTTGATCTTGAGCTTGCCCCCTGAACTGAACCCCAGGACCAGTTGGTTAAATTCTGCCTGTGTCCGTCTGCTGCTGGGCCCTTAAGTTATTTTTCCTCGCCGGAGTCGTGACTCGGGTGCCTTCGGCCTCCTAAGGTCGTGACAGCTCGGAGCCTGGCCGCCCCGCCGTAGAGAGCCCCGCTCAAGCTTGAGTCGCTCTCCGCATCAGTGCCGGACCGCCCGCTCTCCTGACACCTCGCCTGCTACGGAAGGCGTTGTGCGCCCCTCATCTCCTCCCGCCGGAATCTGCACGGAGCGCATCCGATACGGTCCGTACGTCGAAACGTACCCGACTGTCTCGCTTTGCCCTCCTGCATACCAAGGCCCGTGCCACACCTCAAGTAGGCCTTCCGTACATTGGTACCAGAGGCCCGGTGCTACGCCCGTCTGCCCGAGAACGCGACGACCCACACAGATCCACAGGTACCACCCGGCGTACTAAGAAGAAGTACGTCCCGCAGGCCTGAACGGCGCCTCGCCCTGTGAGTTCCTCCAGACCCCGGATTGCCGCAACCCTCCACCGTCCTTCTCACCCGCCTCGCACCTCAAGGGGTCTTCGAGCCGGATAAACCCCCGGAGAACCGCCGGCCTCGTCCCGGGTCCGCCCTCACCTGAGGTTGCGCCTGAAACGCCTCGGACACCCGCAACAAGGTACACTTGAACTCGATCCACAGTTCACATCGGATCCAGGGTCCGCAACGTTTATTTTCCCTGTCGTCCATCATTCACCCACTGGTCGCTTCACCAGCGAGAAGCGCGCATCGACCCCCAGCATACCTTGCTGACAAAGAACACTTAAAACAATTGCCTATTTAAATCTGGTGGCCTAATTCGCTAAACGTTATACATGGTCTTGTGATAATCCTGCATATGAAGTATATCTTTTACATAAAGTCTACGTATTTTTGATACAACCTTACGACTGGTGTCCGTCTGTGGTGGGTCAGTGGGTTTACTGTATGTGATCATAAATGCTTAACCAACTATCACCCTGAAGATTAGTCTCGTCTACTCCCGCCACACTACCTAGAGGGTAAGCAAGGGTTATTTCTAAGGAGTAGTTCTCTTACCCTGACTAGAGGAGAGGGTCCCTGTTGGTCACAAGTGCATACCCGTGCCAACCAGAGACCCCAGAGTCTAACAGCATGTATCATTGGCCTTTTAAGTGTTGGCTTCTGATTTGTGAATAAGCTTATTAGTTCCTCCTTAGTACCTCCCTCTCTTCTGTTACCTCCCTTGACGATTAGCCCTGCCCTTTTATTTGTGTCTTTTTTTCTGTAGCTTCCCTTAGCAGTTCCAAGAACTACTTACTTAATGAACCCATGCCAACCAGAGACCCCAGAGTCTAACAGCATGTATCATTGGCCTTTTAAGTGTTGGCTTCTGATTTGTGAATAAGCTTATTAGTTCCTCCTTAGTACCTCCCTCTCTTCTGTTACCTCCCTTGACGATTAGCCCTGTCCTTTTATTTGTGTCTTTTTTTCTGTAGCTTCCCTTAGCAGTTCCAAGAACTACTTACTTAATGAACACAGCGTGCACTGGATGACGCTTTACTAACGGTGGCTGCTTTTTCCCATTTGCAATTCTTTTCAACACACTCGTTACACGTAAACACTGCTTGGAGGCTTTTTGGGGTTTTGTAGGAATAGTGGGCAAGTGTTAGGCAAGCGTAGGTTTAATGAGGCTTACCGGTTAATGGCAGAAGAGGAGGTCCAGAAGGAGCTTGCCTCTTGAAAGAGGCTGCGTGACTTGTCCTGCTGGTTGCTGAGGTCCTAAGTCAGTGCGTTGGGCGTTGGCGGGCGTGGCATCTGCAGTTGAGGCGTGTTCTCCACTGCAAAAGATGAGGGTGTCATGCAGGGAGAAGGAGTCGAGGGTAAGTGTAAGGGGCCACTCGTATGCAAGGAAAGCGCCCCCATGGTGTGAGGCAGTCGGAGGCTGGAGCTCTTAATGCGGCTCCGGCGGCATTCTGTGATGCCGGGGACGAAGCCGAGGCAAGGTCAGACAGGAATGAGGCTGCACTCCCGCTGGACTGGAGACATGTTCAGCGTGACCCCGGAAAGAGAGACGTTTGCCTCGAGCTGCGCTAGAGGGGAATTCACAGGGCAGAGCCTCCTCTGCAGCGGAGGAGGAGGAGGTGAGAGAGTCATGAGGGGGAGGGGTCGTTACCAGCGAGGGGCCGCATGTGAGGTGTTTACCGGGCTTGTTTTGTAGCAAGGGGAAGAATGGAGGGAGGGAGGACCTGGGCACACCCAGGAGCGGTGAGGTTTGTGGGGAAGTCCACTGTGGTTCCGGGGAGAGCAACAGTAGAGGAAGGGGGTGTTGGGAGCTTAAGCAATCTTGGTGCCTGGCCAAGAAGAGTGGCTAGGCCCCCATGGGGACCTGGGATTCTCAGATGAGGACCAGGAGTCGGTAGGGGAAGCAGTTGAGGTGCCAGAGGAGCAGGAGCCAGTGGGGGACCCTCATGCCTGGGAGGGTTTAGATATCTTCCAATCATGGGCAGAGGGTTTAAGAGGGGGGGGGATACGGTGTCCCAGTTGGACGCTAACTTGGCAAAAGGGCAGTCTCTCCAGTGGGAGTGGGAAAACCCAGGGAGGAAGATGTTTGGGGAGAGGGCAGATAAGAAGGGTGCAGGAAAACAGGCAAGGGAAGTAATAGTTTTGGGGTGGGGGCCGTCGTCGGCTGGAGTGGACCAAAGATAAAGGAGTGCAAGGAGCAGGGAATGGAGTTGGGGGAGGGACAGGCGCAGGGCACGGAAGGGCAAGGGAAGAGGAGGGTAAACATCCTTTACAACAACTGCGTTACAATGCAGTCCTTCAACCCGCATTTTTTAGTCCGCAAAATCTTTTACAATGCAGGGCTTTACACCGCAACCATTACAACTCTTTCCCCACCGTCCTGCTCTTCACAGACACAGTCGCTCCAGACGCTGCTCCCCGCTCTGCCCACCACCCGACCAGCTTACTGCCTCTTCACCTCGCTTTGTTGCCTGCCATTGTGTAGTGTTTGCTTAAGGAATACTCGTATAGGAAGTTGAATACAGAGTTTATTCTGCTCAGGAGAAATACAGCGACATGAGGCAGAAACAGAAGTCAACTGCCAAAACACTAACATTCTGACAAAGCCTGGAACCAACATGAAACAAGGTTCTACGACTCTATAGGTTCTATGACCCCTTTCTTGCACAACCCACTCAACTCCTTTTCCAAATCATCCCTTACGCTGAAAGGAACACTCCTGACCTTATGTTTTACGGGGATAGCCCCATCTTTCACTCTAATCTTGTGGTTAAAACCTTTAATCATACCAAGACTGTTCCCAAAAACAGTAGGAAACTTGAAAATTAATTTCTCAATATAGTCATTTGAGTCTATGACTGCTAACTTTTCAATATAGTCGCAGGATTCTGCGATACTAATCTGTTCTTAAGTACCGGGTCTAAGGATCATCTTAAACAATCCCTGGTGAAACCACCCCAAGATGTTTAACACCTTTATAGAAACATATATTTTTCCAAAGATTTTCCTTCCCCTGAACTGAATGATCTCTTCAAAAAAACCAAGAAGAGCTATCCTGCGTCCTTCATAAGAAACGGGAGCTCTATCAGGTGGCATGAGCTTCCTTTCAGGCCAAGTCTCATCAAACAATTCTTGGGTGATCATTGTTACTTTAGCGCCTGAATCTACTAACAAGGAAATAACTTTGTCACCCACACCGAAATCTTCATAAGGATCAACACATTCTGAGGGGTCCCCAGTGATAACACCATCATCCCGTACCACCACAACCATGTCCCTAAGGTCGTCTTGGATACTATTGATAGGATCTGAGTCCCTTCCGGTACTTTCATAATATTCTGAGGCATTTCCTACTGCATTAATAGTGCTCTATCCCTGAGATTTATTGGTGAAGATAGAGTTTCCCTGTTTTGAAACTTGACAAATTTTTGCAAAGTGACCAAATTTTCAACAATTCCGACAGGTAGAGTTCCTGGCAGGACAAAATTTGTTGTTCTTGTTATGTGAAGGATTACCACATCTATAACAAATGTCACTCCTAGAAAAGGCATTTCTCTCAAAACGTTGTGAACTGGGAAAATTGTTTTTCTCAAAACGTTGTTGACCAAAAACCGCTTTATTATCCTTGTTCTCCTTAGTTCTAACTATGGAAATTGCTTCTTCACATTTCTTCTCAAGTTCCTTTACTTCCTTTTTAGACACTCTATACTCTTGGCCATACGGATAGTCTCTTCAAGCGTTGGGTTGCCCAACGTAAGTAGTTTTTGTTGAATAGACTTGTCAGAACATTTACAAACATATTGATCTCTAATTAATTGTTCTCTAAAACCCTCAAATTCGCATTCTGCACTCAGCTGCCTTAAACTAGAGACGTATGTCTCAACATCCTCCCCTGGTAGCTGTTCTCTTTTGAAGAATTTGTGTCTAATTACAACAAGACTAGGCTTAACATCAAATCTCAACTCCAGTCTCATTCTAGTCTCAGTGTATTTGTCTACATCTTCTTCTGCGTTGTTTCTTATCAAGGGGGGTAAGTGTTTATAGATCTCTCTCCCCTCAAAACCTAAAGAATGTAATAATAGACATTTCTTCCTTTCTGCGCGATATCTTGACGCCCCTATTGCACCCAAATAAGTCTCGAATGCATCGAACCATTTTTTCCAAATTATGGGTGGATTTCCTGGGGTTTCCAGAAATGGAGGTGGAGGAGAAACTGATTGCATGCTGAGCAAAATGTGGTTTTTATTCTCAATGGAGTGCCAGTTAATTCCAAATCTTCATTGACTTGCCCTGTCGCTGACCATAAGAGATTGAAAAGAGAATTTACTTAATTTACACTACTTTTTCCTTCCATTGACAGTCTCTATGTTTTGTTTTTCCTTTTTATTTTGGCACCAGCGTGTAAAATTGGACAAACAGCGCAGACTTCGTTTTAATTACACAAGCGTTGGTGTGGTAATGCTTCCACGAACGTACTTCTTTTTAATTACACAAGCGTTGGTGTGGTGATGCTTCCACGAACGTGTGAAGAGCAGAAAGCATTCAGTATTTGGCATACGTGGGGAAGTTTACTGAAACGTTGCCAAGGTGACGCTTCCTACAATGTGCGAAGAACAGACATGATTCGCCGTGCTTTCTCCAATGCGTGAAGAGCAGGCAGGATTCACCGTACGCGGTTGAGTCTACAGTGTTACCTTGGTAACGTGTCTAAAATGGCGGAGACATGCGTCAGTTGCGTGTTAACGGGCTGCCAGCCACACACGTCAGAATCTTCAAAGCGCAGTTACGTTGCCAACCACACCTACGCGCTGATGACAAGCCGATGACGTTGATTCCCAAAATACGCTTAAGCCTTCTTTTAACGAAAAAACTCCATAAACGCGCTGGAAATAAAGCAAAATAACTTATCTCGCTTGTCCTCAACGTCTGCTTGCTGAAAGCTGTTTGGAAAACGGCTAGTCTTCGTACTCCCACGAAGCTTATACATAAACGCTGGAACTCGAGGAAAGTCGAGGTAAGGCAGGTTCTTTACCTTCTCCTGAGCATCGTCGCCAACAATTTTGTAGTGTTTGCTCAAGGAATACTCGTATAGGAAGTTGAATACAGAGTTTATTCTGCTCAGGAGAAATACAGCGACATGAGGCAGAAACAGAAGTCAACTGCCAAAATACTAACATTCTGACAAAGCCTGGAACCATCATGAAACAAGGTTCTACCTAAAGGTGCCTGAGAGGCACAACACAGAGAATACTACACATTGCCTGCCTCGAAACCGCAAGATTGCCTGAGAGGCTGCCGAGCATTGTATAATCGTAGCGCTTGTGTTTGCCTATCTACGCTGTAACTTACATTTTTAAAATTGCTGTGCTGCCTGTCTATCTAATTGCTGCCTGATTTTACCGGTGCCACTGCCATCAGAGTTGCGTAATTTACCTCTGTGCCCCAATCTGCTTTCGATTCTGGCTGAGGCCATTTTGTGCTTGTTGTTGTTGCTTTCTGTGCCTTCCCTACCCAGATCTCGCCCCTCCCCCTCCACTATCCACTTATGACAGATGCCTTTGCGCGCAGCGATCGCGCCCCATGCGCGCCGAAGGTGCGCCAAAGGTAAGCCCGTCAACGCCCGTCTGCTCCTGGATCACGCCCAGCGCCAGACCCCCTGGTCCCCGCCATACCCACCCCACTCGCTTCACGTATGACGCCACAACTCTCCTCGCCCTTAACCCCGGACACACACCACAATGCTACGAAGCTGCCCCGGGACGTACCCACGGTCCATTCGCCTGCCGCTCCTGCAAATTTTCCAGCGTTGAGACCCATACCACATCCACTAACCCCAAACACAACTCCGACTCTAACCACCTGAAGTGCATCCTGATGAACACCCGCTCGGTCCACAGACACGCCACTGAACTCTGGGATCTACTCGACACTACATCACCGGACGTCGCCTTCCTTACTGAAACATGGATGAACGCATCATCAACACCCGACATCGCCATTGCCATCCCGGACAATTACAAGATCATCCGAAAAGACCGCACCGTCCAAACGGGAGGTGGCATCGCCATCGTCCACAAGAACACCATCAAAATCACGACCAGCTCCGACGATAACCTTACAACCGCCGAACACCTCCACTTCCAGATCCACACCGACCCTAGGACCACACTCAGAGGCACCCTCATCTACAGACCTTCAGGAACCCGTAAACAATTCAGCGAAGACATCACTGACTTCATCAGTCCACATGCCCTCGCCTCCGAGAACTACATTCTACTAGGAGACCTCAACTTCCACCTGGAAAAGAAAAACTACAGCAACACCACCACCCTTCTTGACAACCTCGCCAATCTCGGCCTCAAACAACTTGTTGGCACCCCCACCCATGTAGCCGGACATACGCTCGACCAAATCTTCACCTCCAGCAAACATCTCCTTCGATCACACCACAGCTCTCCATTGGACAGACCACTGTTGTGTTCACTTCAGCTACAAAACCACCTCGACCCACAACCCCACACAACCTATCCCCCGAAGAAAATGGAACAAAATCACCACCGACCAACTCCTCACATCGCTCAACCAGAACCCACCCGCCCTCTCATCGGACCCAAACCAAGCTGCCATCAAATTCAAACAATGGATCACTCACAGCGCTGACGAATTAGCACCCTTGAAAAACCATCACACCAAACAAGACAACAAAAAGCCCCCCTGGTTCAACGATGACCTCAAGAAATCCAAGAAGCTATGCCGTACTCTCGAGAAAACATGGAGAAAAAACCCAACCACCGACAACATGACCACCTTCAAGTCAGCCACCCGCAAACACCACCAGCTGATTCGATCCACCAAGAAATCAGCATTCAAGAATCAACTCGACAACAACGCCCATAACAGCAAGGAACTATTCAACATCGTCAAAGAATTCACCAACCCCACCGAAGCCTGAAACGACATCACTCCCTCCCAAGACCTCTGCGACTCGTTATCCTCCTTCTTCTACAACAAAATTGCCGACATACATAACAGCTTTGAAAACAGTTCCAACGAACAATCCTCTCCACCTAAACCGCCCTCTAACAACTTCATCGCCTGGAACCCAATCACCACTGAAGACACCATCCGCCTAATGAATTCCATCCACTCTGGCTCGCCAACCGACCCATGTCCCCACCACATGTACAACAAAGCAGACTCCATCATCGCACCCCATCTCCGTGATGTCATCAACTGCTCCTTCAACTCTGCTACCTTCCCAGAAAGCTGGAAACATGCCGAAGTCAGCGCCCTCCTGAAGAAACTCACAGCAGACCCCTCTGAACTTAAAAACTACCGCCCCATATCCCTCCTCCCATTCCCGGCCAAAGTCATTGAGAAAGCCGTCAATAGCCAACTCGCCGCCTTCCTCGAATCCAACAACTCCCTCGATCCCTCACAGTCCGGCTTTCGAGCCAAACACAGCACCGAAACCGCCCTCATCGCAGCAACAGACGACATCCGAACACTTCTGGACAACGGAGAAACAGTGGCCCTCATTCTACTCGACCTCTCCGCCGCCTTCGACACTGTCTGTCACAGCACCCTCATACAACGCCTTATGAACATCGGCATCAAAGGAAAAGCCTTGGACTGGATCATCTCGTTCCTAGCTGGGAGAACCCAGAAAGTCCAACTTCCCCCATTCAAATCAGAGGCCACCGAAGTAGTCTGCGGTGTACCACAAGGATCATTACTCAGTCCCACCCTCTTCAACGTTTACATGAGTCCACTCGCTTCCATCGCGCGCCAACACAACCTCAACATCATCTCCTACGCTGACGACACCCAGCTGATCCTTTCCCTCACCAAAGACCCCAACACCGCCAAAACCAATCTTCACGAAGGCATGAAAGAAGTAGCCATATGGATGAAAAACAGCCGCCTAAAACTTAACTCAGACAAAACGGAAGTGCTCATCCTAGGATCATCCCCCTCTGCCTGGGACGACTCATGGTGGCCTTCGGATCTGGGCTCTGCACCCATACCCACAGACCACGCACGTAACCTAGGCTTCATCCTAGACTCCTCCCTCTCGATGACCAGACAAGTCAACGCCGTCTCATCCTCCTGCTTCAACGTACTTCGTATGCTCAAAAAAATCTTCCATTGGATCCCCACCGAGACAAGAAAGACTGTCACCCACGCACTGGTTACGAGTCGACTAGACTACGGAAACACCCTCTATGCCGGAATCACAGCCAGATTACAGAAATAACTCCAACGCATCCAAAACGCATCGGCGAGACTCATTTTGGACATCCCTCGCCAAGATCACATTACCGGCCACCTGAAAGATCTCCACTGGCTTCCCGTCAACAAAAGAATAACATTCCGTCTCCTCACCCACGCACACAAGGCCCTCTACAAACTAGGACCCGAATGCCTCAACACTCGACTATCCTTCTACACACCCACCCGCCAACTAAGATCCTCCAATCAAGGCCTCGCCGCAGTTCCGCGTATCCAAAGATCCACCATGGGAGGTAGATCCTTCTCCTACTTGGCGGCCAAGACCTGGAACTCACTCCCCACTCACCTCCGCCTTACACAGAACCACATCTCCTTCAGAAAAGAACTCAAAACCTGGCAATTCGATAAATAATGAACCCCCTCCCCAAGCGCCTTGAGACCCTCCGGGTGAGTAGTGCGCTATACAAATTCCTGAACTTGAACTATTACAGCACCCCGGTGGAGTTCGAATAGTAAATTGCGTTGTAATGGAATGCGTTGTAAAGCCCTGCGTTGCAAAATATTTTCTGGAGTAAAAAATGCAGGATAATGGCAAGCGTTGTAAATGTGTGCGGAGTAAAGTGACATATTCGAGGAGGAGGGTAGGGCGGGAAGGTATGTGGCAGGGAACAAGTACACCAGTCCAGCCGTTTGTTTTGCAGGGCAACAATGGGCGTGGCTGACTCAGCAGGGCTGGGAGTGGCTCATTGGCACTGAGGCAAAGGGAGGGCTGGGCCCAGAACAGCAGGCCCGATAGGGACAAGGGAGCCTGTCGCGGCCAGCTCAAGTAGGCCCAGAATGACCTTGCTGGCCCCAACACCCGGAGGTTTTGGTATGACCTCTGGGGCAAAGATGAAGGAAAATCGGCGCATGGGGGCACGGAAGGGCACCGTAGGGTACAGTCTGCCCTTCCTGGAAAACAGAGGGGGGTCAGAGGTGGATGGGCCACTAAAGCCCAGCTAATGGAGGTACATAAAGGCCACAAATAGCGACAGGATTTGTGGCAAGGTGACGAAGTATTGGATTTTGATGAAGAGAGCCTTGAAGAGGGCGAGCTACGGTAGGAAGAGGAAAGGGATGGGGGCACTCTAATGTCTTGCATAGTGTGTTATAGAGGACAGCAGAGAAGCCATCAAAGGCATCGTAGCCTGTGGCAAGACCGGCAAGACTAACAGAAAGGACAGGGCCACCGGTGAGGCGGACTGCAACATTACAGGCACTTTCCTTGGAGCCAGGTAAGGCTAAATGCACAGAAGGAAAACAAGTCATGGTTTCAATTGAAATAGGTGCTCGAAAGCTGTGAGAAGAAGGGGAAGGCAGGCTAAGAAAAGGGAAGTACGTCACAGACGTGGGAGTGGGCACCAGTGATGCAGGGGGTTTAGGGTCAACGAAAGTAGTCAAGTCAAGTCAAAAAGCACTTTATTGGATTAATAAAAATCATAAAAGTATACTATACAATAATAAATAATGCCAAATTTACATCAGTTTCAGTTTACAATAAGAACAAGTAAAAAAAATGAATACCACATTAAAATCATCAATTCATTATTACTTAAAAAATCATAAACTATGGCACTATTATATCGTATTCGCCAGTCTAGCTTTCCTGCAGCGAATAGATACTACAAGGAAATTTGCAACACCGAACATGATCACAGGGAGTTACATTAATTGCAGGTAAAGTAGAGCTGGCTTAGTTTGTAAAAAACCCTTATCTTTTAAAAGTGAGAGAATAAACTTTCTCCTACCTACATTGTAAAAGGAACAAAAGAATGTAAAGTGCATCGTGTCTTGGGGTGAATGGCCATCACATTTACAAGGGGCCGCATCCTCAGGCCTACACCACCCTTTAGGATCAGATAAAAACAAATTAATTTGATTGAATCGGAATTTCGTTATCAACCAACGATGAAAAGGAACCGTTATGGTACTAAGGTATGGTTGAATAGATAGAGTCGAGATTAGTAGGAAATGTGCCCTAACCGTAGGTTTATTTAGTTGCACATATTCCGGCTCCTGCTCTCTAAGCTTAGTAAAATTAATTTTAACCCAGTTTATATCAGCTTTTAACAGACCCTCAGAGTTTGTAAAGATCTCCGGGCACCCCAGTTCCCTGGTAGTTTTAATAAAAGACAGCCACTGAATTTCCTTTATTTTTTCTAGTTTCATGCAGTCCCTTATAATCTCATGATTCAGAGTGAGTTTAGGGTTCAACCATGTTTTTATCGCTAGAGGAGCTTCGCGCGCAACCAAGATGGTCGCATGAGCACAGGGCTCCCGAGACCATTGCCACCTCCCGCATCTATCCTAAATTTTATCCTGATTACGACGACGGGTTATTGACAACGCAACCCAGCTGATCTGATAGCTGTTTCCAGAAATTGATTTGGACTCCGGGAACCGCAACTACGATACTCTGAACTTTTGTGACCTGCTCCATGGAACTGCTCGAGGCTCGAGTCATCATGGTGCCCAGGTGGTAGTTGAACAACAACGGCCAACGGGGTCCTGCTTACGATCCCAGAGTTAACTTTCGTTTTTGGTTCCTTTGCCTCCTCCTATTTCTGCATCGCTCTGGCAGCCCGGGAGCCGGACCCCGCAACTTCACCGTGTGCCAACTGCAGGGTGTCCCTGGTCGTGGAATATCCCGCTGGGACTCGCATCCGGGGATCCCGTGGGTGAATTGTGAGGAGTCATTTTTACCAGGTCCCAAAGGCCCCTTCGTGGCACAGCACCCAACATGGCGGGCAAGCCTGATCGCGAGAAACGAAAGACCAAGACCATTCACCATTGGGGCACTATTCAAACGAACATAATGGATCGCTATACCCATCCTAGGGGGTCCCCCGGTGGTGCGAGTAGGTCCCTGGAGGACGCCGGCGACTCCTCAACTGCGGTGAATGATTTGACCCTGCGTGATGTCATGGGCGCCATTGCTAGTATGAAGACCTCCATTGGTCAACAATATGAGGCTCTGGCTCTAAAGCTTGACACCGTGGCAATTGATGTCAACCTAATCAGGACTGACCTATCAAAAACCAACGAAAAGGTCAAATCCTTGGATTTGAAGACCTCCAGCCTTACGACTGATGTCTCCGATTTACAGACTGAGGTTCGCAACCTACGATCCTCCAATGATCTCTTCACCCGCCGGTTGGAGGATTTTGAAAGTCGGGCCAGACGCAATAACATACGTATCATTGGGGTCCCTGAAAAATCGGAAGAGTTCACCGCGGATCTCCTCGTGGAGGATCACATCTTAAACCATCTCGCCCCCAAAGGCCTGAGCAACTTCTTTGCGGTGGAACGTGCACACAGAGTGCCGGGTGGGAAGCCGAAACTGGGTGCCCCGCCGCGGCCTAGAATTGCCAGAATCTTCAATTTTAGAGATAGAGACGCTACCCTGCAGGCATCGCGAGTGGGCGGCCCCACGAAGTTTGAAAACACTACGGTGAGCTTCTACCCTGATTTCACCCAGTTCGTTCAGAAACAAAGGATGGGATTCCTGGGAGTGAAGCGGCGACTGCGAGACATGGGTATGAAATATGCGATGCTTTTTCCAACTCGGCTACGTGTTGAACACAATGAATGGACGTTCTTATTTGATCGCCCTGAGAACGTGAGTGACTGGCTTGACACGTTGCCTGCACAGCGTGATTGCTCGGAACATTCTGGTAGAACTGAAGGAGCCGAGGGTGGCCCATCGGAGCAAGAATGAGAAGTGGTAGCTGGTTTTCGGACAGTATACAGAACTGGCAGCTGTGGTTTCATGACTTTTGCGATACTTATGGTACTGTACCCAGAGGTGGCGAGGGAGGATGGGACTCTTCCTCTTCCGGGTTTCTTTTTGTAGAATAGTTTAATTATTGGGCGACAGGCACACTGCAATTTGGGGTGGCTTTCGAGTCTATCGCAGGGGTGTAGGGTGGAGGGGTGTATTCTCAGGCTTTGTTGGGGGTTGGGGGGGAGGTTTGGGTTTGTTTTATCTTGTTTCAAGGCAACACATCGTCTTACATCTTGATCTGGGTGTTCTGTTTGCTATGGGGTGGATTTGGCACTTGCTTTTGGGATGGGGGTAGGGGTTGAAGTTATTGTGCTGGAATGTCAATGGGTTGGGGGACAGGATAAAACGTGGGGTTGTTACAACTATTGAGACGCCTCTCCCCTGATGTAGTTTTACTGCAAGAGACACATTTGATTGGCAACACATGCCATGCTATGAATCAGCGAGGATATTGTGTAATTGCACACTCTGGATTCACCACTGGATCTAGAGGGGTGGGTATCCTAGTTAGGAGTTCCCTCCCCCTGGAGGTAGACAACATAATCCTTGATGATAGGGGACGCTATGCTGTGCTCACTGGTAGGTGGGAGGGGAAGTCCATCTCACTGCTCTCTGTATATGTTCCACCTGGGCTGCAGACCACGACCTTCGCTGATCTGGGGAGGGTGGTTTTGGGGATCCCCGAGGGCACTCTGATTATGGGTGGAGATTTCAATTCTGTTGTTTCCGGTAGGGAGGACCGCAGCCCCCCCAGGGACCTCATGAAATCACAGTCTTGGTTAGGTGAATTTTTGCAGATGCTGGGACTGGTAGATTGTTGGAGGCTACTGCATCCGGGACAGGCGCAATTAACCTTTCACTCTGGCGCTCACGGTAGCCTCTCTAGGCTTGATTATATCTTGATGCCAGCGGCGCAGGCCTCTTCGGTTAGGGAAGTTAGACATCTAGCCAGGGGTATTTCGGATCACTCCCCACTGTGGCTTTTGATGGACATGAAGATGGGTGCTGAGGGTCGAGTGGCCTCAATTAACCCTTGGTATCTCCGTAACCCCAAAACCAGGGCTGAGTTGGTTAAGTCTTTGGATCATTATTTCACTGAGAACGTGGGGTCTGTATCCTCTTCCGTTTCATTGTGGGAGGCTTTTAAGACTTATCCCAGGACAGGCGCTATCGCTACTAGCTGCTGCTAAGAAAAGCAAAAATGAGGCAGTGGTCTGCCTAGAGGCCGAAATAGCTGAGTTGGAAGGGGAAATCACTCAGGAGAAGGTTCATGTCCTTGGTCTCAAACAACTTTATTATAGAGCCCTGGTAACGGACGCTGCTAGAATTGCTAGTAGAGAGCAGCAGGGACGGCTGTACGATGTGGGAGACAAGGCTGGGAAGCGGATTGCTTGGTTAGACAAAAAGGAGAGAGTGAGTCGTGTAGTTCCTGTGGTTGAGAGAGCTGATGGAGTGCATGTGACTGACCCGGTTGAGATTGTGGAGTGTTTTGCGGAACATTTTCGAAATGTATACTCCCCAGTCTCCGTTAGACCAGAGGAAGACTTCCCATCTACTGTTAAGGGACACTGCGTTGCCGTGCCTATCGGACTCAGATAGGGATTTGATGCACGCTGCATTTTTGGTTGATGAGGTGGCAGCTGCTATCCGATCCGTCCGCTCGGGAAAAGCTATGGGCCCTAATGGTCTCCCCATTGAGCTGCGTCCCGACAAAATGGCGCAGCATCTTCATGCTATGTTCCTGGAATCGCGTGACATCGGCTCCCTTCCCCGTGATCAGCGACTTGCGACCATCGTGGTGATTCATAAGGAGGGGAAACCGCGAGATCGCGGCGCATCCTATAGGCCTATATCGCTTCTTAACGCGGAGCCCAAGATCCTAGCAAAATTATTTGCAAACCGCTTGATAAAGGTGATCGGTGACCTGATCCATCGATCATTCTGGTTTCATTTCACATCGCAGCACAGCTCTGAACCTGCGACGCCTGCATGGCGTCCTGGCGAGAGTGGCGTCGCTGCGTGATCCGGCCATCTTGGTTTCTTTGGATGCTACGATGGCCTTTGATACTGTGCAATGGCCATATCTTTGGGCTGCTCTTGCAAAGTTTGGTTTCGGTTCTGGTTTCATCGGCTGGGTAAAACTTCTATACGAGGAACCATTAGCTCAGATTGTGGTAAATGGTCGGGTTTCCAAGTCCTTTGTTCTGGGGAGTGGCACGTGACAGGGGTGCCAGTTGTCCCCACTTCTTTTCGCCCTCGCCTTAGAACCCCTGGCGGCTTGGCTGCGGTGGGAACCATCAATGAAGGGTATTCAGTGGATCCCAGAATTTGAGGATCGAATATCATTATATGCAGATGACATCCTGTTGTATCTCTCGTCACCTCGAAAGTCCTTGATAGTACTGATTGACGTGCTGAACTCGTTTGGGAGGAACTCCGGCCTTGTGATTAATTGGACTAAGTCCTGTGTTTACGTACTTTTGGGTGACACTCCCTCTTTACCGCGCGGCTGTCCTATACAGGTGGCAGTATTTGGGGGTCTTTATTACACTGGACCCAGTTGTCCGTTATGAACGTAATCTGCTTCCTCCACTCCAACGGTTAAAATCTGATGTGGTGGCCTGGTGTAGACTGCCATTGTCCCCCCTGGAGCGTGCAGCTCTGTTCAAAATTATGTCTTTGCCGCGGTTTTTATACGTGCTTCAGAACACGTTCGATGTAATTCCGACAGGTTATTTCTGTGAGGTGGAGAGTCTGCAGAGGCAGTTGATATGGGGCGGACGTCCGCGTATCGCCCTCGCCAAATTGACGCTTCCCTGGTATGATGGCGGTATTGCACTTCCGGATATCAAGGGTTACTACTGGGCCTCCCAGCTGGGAGCGATCAATCATGGAATGTACGGTCCGGTTTTGAACCCCGCGTTCGAGATGGATAAGTGGCAGCTACCGGGTGGAGATTATAACAGGGCGCTTTACTCCAAATCTGCGGGAAGAAAACTGTCGGGACCCACTAATATAGCAGTGCGAGGCTTGGTGATTTGGTGACTCCAGAGCGCCTTGAAGCAGATTTGCGGTATCGTAGCTGACTCAAACCACCGCGTCTGCGCTCCGCTTGCTCTGCTACCTCTAATTAGCGCTATTTCACCCCCGCATTGCTGCCGCTGCCTGCATTGTGTAATTGACATCTGTAGTGCTGCATATTTCAATCAGCGCATTGTCTGTTCGCATTGTTTTACTGTAAAATACTTTATGCTCGATTGTGCCTCTGATTGTGCCCCAGTCTCGCCCAGTTTCGATTTATACCTGTGCAGCCATTTTGTTGTTTGTTGTGCTTCCTAGCCCGTAGCTCCACCCCGCTCCCGCCTCCCAGCTGACCCTCTCTCGCCCCTCCCACTACCCATATATGACAGATGCCTTTGCGCGCAGCGGTCGCGCCCCATGCGCGCCGAAGGTGGGCAAAAGGTAAGCCCGTCTACGCCCGTCCGCGCCTGGACCGCGCCCAGCGCCAGACCCCCTGGTCCTCGCAAAACCCACTCCTCCCGCATAACGTATGACGCCGCTACCCTCCTTGCCCTTAACCCCGGACGCACACCACAATGCTGCGAAGCTGCCCCAGGACACACCCATGGTCCATTCGCCTGCCACTCCTGCAAGTTCGCCTGCACCAGGACCCACACCAAATCCACTACCTCCAAACACAGCCCGACTCCAATCACCTGAAGTGCATCTTGCTGAACACCCGCTTGGTCCACAGACACGCCACTGAACTCTGGGACCTACTCGACACTGCATCGCCGGACGTCGCCTTCCTTACAGAAACCTGGATGAACGCTTCATCAGCGCCCGACATCGCCATAGCCATCCCGGACGCTTACAAGATCATCCGAAAAGACCGCACCAACCAAACAGGAGGAGGCATCGCCATCGTCCATAAGAACACCATCCGAATCACGACCAGCTCCGACGATAACCTCGTGACCGCCGAACACCTTCATTTCCAGATCCACACCGACCCCAGGACCACACTTAGAGGCACCCTCATCTACAGACCACCAGGAACCCGCACACAATTCAACGAAGACATCACTGACTTCATCAGCCCACACGCCCTCACCTCCGAGAACTACATTCTACTGGGAGACCTCAACTTCCACCTAGAAAAGAAAAACGACAGCAACACCACCACCCTTCTGGACAACCTGGCCAATCTCGGACTCAAACAACTTGTTGACACCCCCACCCACCTTGCCGGACACACGCTCGACCCTATCTTCACCTCCAGCAAACACATCTCCTTCGATCACACCACAGCTCTCCACTGGACGGACCACAGCTGCGTTCACTTCAGCTACAAAAAGACCACGACCCACAACCCCCCACAACATATTCCTCGAAGAAACTAACAAAATCACCACCGACCAACTCTTCACATCGCTAAACCAAAACCCTCCTGCCATACCATCGGACCCACACCAAGCTGGCATCAAACTCACACAATGGATCACCCACAGCGCTGACGTATTAGCACCCTTGAAAAACAATCAGATCAAACAAGGTAGCAAAAAGGCCCCCTGGTTCAACGATGACCTTAAGAAATCCAAGAACTTATGTCGAACCCTCGAGAAAACCTGGAGAAAAAACCCAACCTCTGACAACCTGACCACCTTCAAGGACGCCACCCGCAAACACCATCAATTGATCCGATCCACCAAGAAATCAGCATTCAAGGATCGACTCGACAACAACGCCCACAACAGCAAGGAACTATTCAACATCGTCAAAGAATTTACCAACCCCACCGCCGACACCAACAACATCACTCCCTCCCAAGACCTCTGCGACTCTTTATCCTCTTTCTTCCACAACAAAATCGCCGACATACATAACAGCTTTGAAAACCAGTCCGATGAACAGCCCACTCCACCCACCTCCGAACCAAAACAGCACTCTCACAACCTTTTCGCCTGGAACCCAATCACCACTGAAGACACCATCCGCCTGATGAACTCAATTCACTCAGGATCGCCAACCGACCCATGTCCCCACCACATCTTCAACAAAGCAGACTCCATCATCGCACCCCATCTCCGCGATGTCATCAACTGTTCCTTCAACTCCGCTACTTTCCCGGAAAGCTGGAAACATGCCGAGCTCAGTGCCCTTCTGAAGAAACCCACAGCAGACCCCTCTGAACTTAAGAACTACCGCCCCATCTCACTCCTCCCATTCCCTGCCAAAGTCATTGAGAAAGCCGTCAATAGTCAGCTCGCCGCCTTCCTTGAATCCAACAATTCCCTCGACCCTTTACAGTCCGGCTTCCGAGCCAAACACAGCACCGAAACCGCCCACATCGCAGCTACAGACAACATCCGAACACTACTGGACAACGGAGAAACAGTTGCCCTCATCCTACTCGACCTCTCCGCCGCCTTCAACCCAGTATGTCATAGCACACTCATACAACGCCTCAACAACGTCGGAATACAAGGAAAAGCTTTGGATTGGATCATCTCGTTCCTCGCCGGAAGAATCCAGAGAGTCCGCCTCCCCCCATTCAAATCAGAGGCCACCGAAGTCATCTGTGGTGTACCACAAGGATCTTCACTCAGCCCCACCCTCTTCAACATATACATGAGTCCCCTCGCATCCATCGCGCGCCAACACAACCTCAACATCATCTCCTACGCAGATGACACCCAGCTGATCCTCTCCCTCACCAAAGACCCAAACACCGCCAAAACAAATCTACACGAAGGAATGAAAGAAGTAGCCGAATGGATGAAGAACAGCCATTTAAAACTTAACTCGGACAAAACGGAAGTCCTCATCTTAGGATCATCCCCCTCTGCCTGGGACGACTCATGGTGGCCACCGGCCCTGGGCACAGCACCCATACCTACAGAACACGCACGTAACCTGGGCTTCATCCTGGACTCCTCCCTCTCGATGACCAGACAGGTCAACGCCGTCTCATCTTCGTGCTTCAACATCCTACGCACGTAACCTGGGCTTCATCCTGGACTCCTCCCTCTCGATGACCAGACAGGTCAACGCCGTCTCATCTTCGTGCTTCAACATCCTACGCATGATCAAAAAAAATCTTCCGCTGGATCCCCACCGAAACAAGAAAGACAGTCACCCACGCACTGGTCACCAGCCGACTGGATTATGGAAATACCCTTTACGCCGGGACCACAGCCAAACTACAGAAAAAACTCCAACGCATCCAAAACGCCTCAGCCAGACTCATACTGGACATTCCCCGTCATGCTCACATTTCCGGTGACCTGAAGGATCTCCACTGGCTCCCCGTCAACAAGAGAATAACGTTCCGTCTCCTCACCCACGCAAACAAGGCCCTCTACGACCTAGGACCCGAATGCCTCAACACACGACTGTCCTTCTACACACCCACCTGCCAACTACGATCATCCAATCAAGCCCTCGCCGCAATTCCGCGCATCCACAGATCTACCATGGGAGGAAGATCCTTCTCCTACTTAGCGGCCAAAACCTGGAATTCTCTCCCCACTCACCTCCGACTTACACAGAACCACCTCTCCTTCAGAAAGCAACTAAAAACCTGGCTATTCGATAAGTAACGCACCCACCCTCCCTCAAGCGCCTTGAGACCCTCTGGGTGAGTAGTGCGCTATACAAATTCCTGAACTTGAACTTGGATGGACAGACCGATTGACCCGGGCTACTCCTCTTTATGCGTCTGATAAATTGGGTAGCTTGTGGAGGACGAAGGGCTTTGAGAACTGGGATAGGATCGGTATTAGCAAAGCAAGCGACCTCTGGGCCAAAGATAGGATTAAGACCTTCGAGGAGCTGAAGGTAGAATACGAACTCAATGACAAGGAGTTTTTCCGTTATATACAGGTCCGCCACGCGTTGAATTCGGTTTTTCCTGCAGGTGTTGCTATCCTGGAATCGTCCCCACTCGAAGATCGGGTGCTTGACGGATAAGTTCCAGACAGCACTATTTCTTGGATATATAAAAAAATTGATTAACGACCGTGCTGATCTGTTGGTACACCTTAGAGAGGTTTGGACCAATGACTGTTTAGAATTAGATGATGAGGACTGGCAATCTGCGATATCCTTGCCCAAGGAGATCGCGATTCCAGCCCGTCTCCGACTCGTGCAGCTTAAGATCCTGCACCGGATCTACGTGATTGGCCCTCGCTTGATTCGGATGGGTTATTCTGTTGATGGGTTGTGCAAGCGTGGGTGCGGCTTAATTGGTACTTTCCTCCACATAATTTGGGAATGCCCGGAGATAGCAGTGTTTTGGAATCTAGTGCATGCAGTGATGACGGAGGTCACGGGTGTTGCACTGCTACCCGAAGCAAGGCGTTGCTTGCTGAATGTATGGGAACCGACTGATTATAATGTGGCGCAGACTCAGTGGGCGAGCCTGGGGAATATGGTTGCCAAGAGATATAGCACAGTTGTGGGGCTCCCAGAGGCCGCCCACGGTTTCGGCATGGAAGGAGAACATGGACTGGTGTATGTTTCGTGAGAAAACGGTGTATGTGGCACGTGGTAGACCGAGGAAGAGGGGTAAAATATGGGGTCAGTGGAATGCGTACCGGGGCGATATGTGTACACCTCCCCTCACCGAAGTTCAGGATGCTCCTCTCTCCCCCTGACCCGACATTCCCAATGCTATCTAGTCCTAACGTAATGTGGCTTTGTTTCCCCCCTGCTCCCCTCCCCTTATTTCTCGTACTGATGTTTTGTATTACATTGTGATGCGTTTTCTCCCCTACTTGAACACGTACCCAGCTGTATGCCTATTAATGCCTTGCTTGTTATTGTTCTATTTTCAATAAAACGAGTTTAAAAAAACCAACATGTTTTTATCCATAGTAGAATAGGGGCTATGCTTATAGTGTCTGAGATATAGCTCATCCCTAGCTCTTGATGGACTGCAAAGGTAGCTGTTGATTGGGGGAGAGCTAAGAGGGCACGGAGGAATTAATTTTCTTCTTTCTGGATAAGCTCAGGTTGTTTGTGCCCCCATATGCCAGCCCCATATCTTGCATTGGAGATGGACTTTGCTTTGTAAATGGATAGGATTGCTTCACACGGTTTCCCCCCTAACCACTTAGCGAAACCTAAAATGGCAGCAGAGGATCTTCTCACCGCATTAACTTTGGTGGTAAGTTGTGGGACCCAGGTACCTCTGTCGTCAAACACAACTCCCAGGTACGTAAACACTTTCACTCTGGAGATCGCACAGTCATTACAATAAAAGGTTTTGGTGCTGTATTTATTAGACCCCAATGACATAACATGTGACTTTCCATTATTAATTACTAGATCCAGGGATTTCATAAATTCCCCAAAGGAATTTAATAGTCTTTGTATACCTAGCGGTGTCCGTGCCAATAAAACGAAAGTAGAAAGTGGGACTGATAAAGACAAGGGGTTAGGGAAAGGAAACCAAAAAGGGGATAAAAAGGATGGCCAAGACAGTAAGGAATTGAAGTTTAAGAAACTTCCGTACATGGGGGTGACTAAACCATTGGGGGCACATCTTATGCCGGTCACCAAAGAAAGAATTTGAAGGGTGAAATGTAGAGATGCTTAAGCTATTGCATAGGGAGGTCAGGCCCAAGGAGGGATCCAAAGAGAAGATATAGGAATTGGCAAAACAGTCAAAAGTGCAGCTGACAAGAGAATTGGATGGCAGCATTCCAGATGTATGCAAGCGTCTATTGTGAGAAATATTCAGAGTGATGCCCAGCTCTGTAAGTATATGAACGTTATCAGGAAGGCACAAATCATAGGAGGGGATACGCGTGGGCCCAATACGACAAGGAATTTAGGGCACGCTTAGCATAGTTAAATACCGATTTGTGGCAGCACACGATGGGGGCAGCAAAGGGGGGGGGGGGAAGGGGGAGACAATATTCACGGCCAGTGGACTGCCCATAGTTTACCGGCCCTTTGCTGAGACTTCAATAAGGGGTCGATGCACACGCAGGTTTTGTAAATTTTGTCATGAATGCTCAAAGTGTGGGGGTCGGCAAGCACTGGTCAATTGCTTCGGGCAGGGGGAGGATATCAGGGAGAACATCAATGGCAACAGACAGGTGGTAAATCTGGGGGTCACCAACAGCAGTTTACGGGCACCGGAGGAGGTAAGGGACCACAGGGGGCTGGGCCCAAGGGCTCATACTCTGGTTAGATTAGAAAAACTGGAAATGGGGCTACAGTGCTATGAGAATCAAGGGGCAGTGAGGGTGTTGCGGGAGGGATTTCGAGCAGGGTTTTGTTTGGGATACACAAGTCCATGGACTAGGAGATGAGCAGAGAACCTGAGATCAGCTTCAGAACATAAGCAGGCAGTGCAAGACAAACTGGATAGAGAGGTGCGGGAGGGGTGGATGCAGGTCCTTTCGAGGACTGGCCCATGGAGAGGTTGATTGATTCTCCCATCGGAGTAGTGCCAAAAAAGTGTTGGGACAATACAGGTTGACTCTACATTTGTCATGGCCAGAAGGGAATTCAGTCAATGACTTCCTCGATGAGGAGGTAGCCACCGTATCTTACTCATCAGTTGACATAGCCATGTCACTGGTAGTGACGGAGGGCACAGCTGCACTAATGGCAAAATGGGATATAAAATCGGTGTTTCGGTTGCTTCCAGTGCACCCAGATGATTGGGAACTTCTGGGTATACACTTTGATGGAAAGTGGTACATGGACAAAGCACTGCCGATGGGCTGCTCCATTTCGTGTTGTATGAGTGTTTCAGCACATTTTTGAAGTGGCTGTTATCATGGCGCACAGGGCACCAGTTGGTGATGCACTACCTGGATGACTTTTTCTTTGTTGACTCTCCCAGCTTTGCGGAATGCCAGAAAGTACTGGAAAGTTTCCAAGAGATGATGGGAGAGCTTGGGGTGCTTCTGGCACCGAAAAAGACAATGGGCTCTGTATTTTTTGGGAATTGACATTGATTCAAGAAAAATGCAGGCGCGTTTGCCGTAAGATAAAAAGGACAAAATGTTAGTTGTTGTGGGACACGTGGGCCCATGAGAAAATGAAGGTCAAAGAAATTCAAGTCCTCTTGGTTCATCTCAGTTCTGCTTGCAGAGTCGTGAGGGTGGGTTGGACATTCTGTAGGAGACTAGGGCGATCCTGGTCAGGAAAACATTTACTTCACCATCACGTTCGGCTTTCGCCGGAGTTAAGAGGACTTGAGGAAGCTGAGCGTGTTTTTACAGTAATTCAATGGACTTCCTCCTGCAACGGACAAAGACTTATAGTGGGACATGCACATTTTTTAAGATGCGGCAGGCAGAATGGGCTTTGGGCTTTTCTGGCAAGAGAGGTGGTGTGCAGAACAATGGCCAGCACACTGGCGGGAGGGTGGCACAAGCATCGCTTTCTTGGAATTTTTTCCTCTTGTGGTCGCAGCGACACTTTGGGGGGGGGGGGAAGAATTGGCACACATGAAGGTGCTGTTTAGGGTGGACAATATGGCAGTGGTAGATATCATTAATCACCAGTCCACCAGAGATGAACAGGTGCTGAAACTGTTGAGAGTATTTGTGTTAGGATGCTTGAGTTATGATATTGCATTCAAAGCCCTGCACGTACTGAGTGTGGACAAGGATATTACAGATGCTTTGTCTGTTCACAGTGGGGAAGATTCAGTGCGTTACTCAAGGACGCCGACAGAACCCCAACGCCAATTCCTTTTTCACAGGTGGTACGTAACCAAAGTCAGATGTTACAATTGGTGGTAGGGTCGCTGACCGGATCCACTAGAACGGCGTTCAGGCGCTCATAGGCGGGTTGAAGGATGGTTGCGGGCAGAGGACCGGATTAAATATATACTGGACCTCATTGACAGAGGCTTGTCGAGAGTCACAATTGCCGGGCAATTGCCGGGAAACTAGCAGAAATTGCTTTCATGGGGACCCCCCCCCATTGGCAGGGGAATTGGGGAGGAGAATTCTAAAAGGTTGGGCGCTGGAGCAGGGCTTGGGTCAGATTAAGGAAGCAACTATATTGGCAAATATTGCGTCAGGTGCTGGCAGTGTTGCCGGAAGTATGCAGGGGGGATGTAGAAAAGTGTCTGTTTTCGACGTTGATGGTGTGGATGTTTTTTGAGGCTTTTTGGGTGTCGGAATTGTTGGGTAAAAAGGGGGTGTTTTGTGGCAGGACGTGGTCATGCATAGCAGTTGGGTCCAGATATGGTTGAGGCGGTCTAAAACAGATCAGAGGGGATGAGGCAAATGAGTTGTGTGAAAGGCGATGGAATCAGCCGGTACCTGCCTGCTATTTATTTATTTATTAATGATATTTCTAGAGCGCGAACAAAGGCCCATGGGCGTCTCGGCGCTAAGATATCTGTAGTATTTAACCGGAGAGGGGGCGAGCTGAGTTTAATGATTAAAAAGCCAGGTCTTGAGTTGCTTGCGAAAGGACCAGAGAGAAGGACTAGTTTTAATCGAGTCGGGCAGCATATTCCATAGCTTTGGGGCTGACACCAGGAATCTTCTGTCTCCCCATGAAACAGTTTTGGTACGAGGAACCACAAGGTCAATAAGACTGGAGGAACGTAGTGTTCTGGAGGGACATTAAGGGGTCAGATTTTGAACGAGAAAAGCTGGTCCCAGGTTATGCAAGGCCTTGTACACAATACAGAGAGTTTTACATTTTATTCTATTTCTGATGGGTAACCAGTGTAAATCTCTGATGGTGTCCGAGGCGGATTGATATTTGGGGATTTTTCCCAGGAGCCTAGCAGCTGAGTTTTGTATAATTTGCATTTTGTTTAGGACTCCTTCTTGTGCATTTAGGAATAATGCATTACAGTAATCCAGGGTGGACAATACAAGGGAAGTGACCAGGGTTTTACCAGCTGTGTCAGGAAGGCAGGGGAGGATTTTTTTAATGAGTCTCAGTTTGTGGAAGGCAGAGGCAGTGATCTGGTTAGCATGTGGATGAAAAGTGAGGCGGTCATCGAAGATGACTCCCAAATTCCTCACCTTGCTGACAGGCTCAGGGGGAGAGCCTAATGACGAGGACCACCAGCGGGATGACCATTCCGGGGTCAGCTGTCCGAAGATGACTACTTCCGTCTTGTCGGAATTTAATTTTAGACAATTGGAAGCCATCCAGCTCCCAATTGCCACCATGCCTAATTTGAGATCATCAGCCATTTTATGGCCGTTGTTCTTAATGGCAAGGACCAACTGAGTGTCGTCTGCATAGGAGGTAAGGCTCATCCCATGTGCACAAATGATATTGGCTAGGTCCAACACATAGATATTAAAAAGTGTCGGACTTAGGGATGAGCCTTGAGGTACTCCACATGGCAGAGACAAGGTGGAAGAACGAAAGGATCCCATTGTGACCACCTGGGTTTTGTCGGCCAGAAAGGAGGCCAGAAGTTTCCTGGCATTATTTTGGACACCCATGTTTTCGACACGGTCGATCAAAATAGCATGATCGACCGTGTCGAAGGCTGCCGATAAGTCAAGCAGTATTAAAACTGCTGTGCCCCCGGCGTCGCGGATGGATCTAATATCATCCGCGGCTTTAATCAAAGCCGTCTCTGTCCCATGGAATTGGCGGAAGCCAAACTGGGTTTCGTCAAGTAGATGATGTTGCTCTATGAAGGCCGAGAGCTGTGGATTCAGAGCTTTTTCAGCTATTTTTGCCAGAAATGGTAGGCTAGCAATAGGCCGATAGCTCTTTGGGTCTTCCATGTCGAGATGTGGCTTCTTTAAGAGTGGTTTAATGGGAGTCCTTTTTAAAATGGCTGGATAAATGCCTGTACTAAACATGGCGTTGCAAATTGAAGTGATGGCAGGAAGGACCACTTCGATAACAGGTAATAATACTTTAAATGGACAGGGGTCGAGAGCAGAGCCTGATCTAATGGTGGATATAAGGTCCGCAATCTGGGAACTAGAGATTTCTGCAAACAGAGAGAATGGGTCCAGTATGAGCGGCGGTCGACCAGTTAGAAGGGAATTTGGTATTTTTGGCAAAAGCAGAATAAATATCGTTGAACTTACTAAAGAAGAAGCTAGCTAGGGCGTCACAGAGAGGTTGGGAGGGAGGTGGAGTCAGGTTAGGAGAGTAACCTGCTAGCTGCTTAGTGGTTTCGTACAATGCCTTGTTGGAATTTTTGGCCATTTCGATTCTATCACTAAAGAATTTTTTCTTGGCCTCATCAATCATAGTTTTGTATTTAGCCACCGTTTCTTTATACTTAGTTTTGGCCTCTACGGAGTAGTCTTTTCGCCAGTGCCTCTCTTTGTTCCTGCACTGTTGTTTTTGTATTCTTAGGGCCTCCGAGTACCAGGGGGCCGACGGGGAAGATCTATTACGAGACCGTTGTTTAACCGGGACCAGAGAGGTAGCCGCTGAGCCCACCCACTCATAAATTGAGTAGTGGCAGTGTTAGGGTCGGTTGATAGAGAGGGGATGGAATTGGTTAAGAGTGTTTCCAGGCTGGAACAGTCAATGTCGTTCCACGCCAGGAAGGACTGGCGAGGATTCGAGTGTAATGTAGAGGCACCAGTATCATGAGTGGTCAGTGAAGCCAGGATAACATGGTGGTCTGACCAGGTGAGGGGAAGGATTTGAGAAACCTGTAAATCCACTGAGTTAGTGAAAATGCCATCCAATATATGGCCCCCTTCATGTGTGGGTGATTTGACCAACAGTGGGAGACCAAAGGTTGTCATATCCGCCAGAAAAGCAGCGGTGTCTATGGTGGGCTTTACAATGGTCGGATCTAATGGGTTTATCAGGGGGAGCAGTTTTCAAACATGCTAAGGGGGGGGGGGGGGTGACAGTATATCAACATTATTGAGGAAAGCCTTGAAACGTATGGGGGTGGACGGGGCAGGTTATGGGACACACTTCTTCCGCATTGGGGCAGCATCAGAGGCAAGCTACAGAGCGTGGGGGCAGAAGGAAATTATGCGACTGGGTCGCTGATCATCTGACTTTTACAGGCGCTTTGTGGTAGGGGAGGCTGTGCGTCCGGTGAGCGGTAATATGTGAGATTTATTCAAATTTTTCTCTTCAGGTTTAGTGTCCGGCCCAGAGATGGCTATTTGGGTCGTGCAGCACTCGTTTATAAAATGGGCTCAAGTACAGGCTCGATAGAGCATTTTTGGTCAGAACCTCTGATTTAATGAGCGTTTGTTCAAAATTATGTGGAAAGGGAGAATGTGTTGGTCCCATGTGTGAATAGAACGTATGTGGGCGGCCAGTGCACGGATATTTTGGTTTTACGTCTAGGGAAAACGATTTGTGCTTAGAGAAGGGTGTTGTGCTGATTCGCAGCATGAAGAAAGATTTAGACCTAGTCAAAGAGCAGTGAGCGGGGTGTTATGTGTTGTGGACCGAGTTTGTGCCACGGAGGATGCAGAGAGGAGCAGTAAACCCAGGTGCAGTAGACAGGGCAAGACGGAAAGTGCATAGTGAAATGGCTCGTTTTTTAAGGGGTTTTGGCCTTGGTTGGATTTGCCACTCTGACATACGCTTTAACACATTGAGTTCTTTAGGGACAATGGAGTGCATTTATCAAGGAAAGTCATGGATTTGCATCTGTTTGAGATCAGGAAGTTCTGGCCAGAACATTGAAGGTTAGTTAGCAGGAGAGGTGGGGGGGACAGAACTTCGCAAACCCCACCCCCCAGAAAAACCGCCTGACAACCACTGAGACCTCCGCTCCCGCGACCACCATCCGCACCAACTGCCTCCTCTCCTGGACCAACATCAACTACACCATCCAGATCAAGAACACCATCCACTCCGGATCTCCGTCAGACCCATGCCCACACCGCATCTTCAACAAAGCCAGCACAGCCATCGGACCCCATCTCCGGAAAGTCATCAACATCTCCTTCAAGACAGCAACCTTACCGGAAAGCTGGAAGCACGCAGAGATCAACGCCTTACTCAAGAAATCCAAGGCAGACCCCAAGGACCTCAAGAACTTCCGGCCCATCTCCCTGCTCCCGTTCCCGGCGAAGGTTAGCGAGAAGACAGTCAACAAACAACTGACCTGCTACTTCTAGGAGAACTGTGCAATCAAAAAGGAGTGCCTCTCCACTATTCAATTACAACCAAATTTATGGAACGTTGAAGACGCAAACTGTCGTTTCCAACCAGTTACTTTTATTTATACCAATTACTTTTTAAGTTATACTTCATTTGTCAAACAAAACATATTATAAGCCGACAAAACCTGTGTATAGAATGAATTTAAACCAAAGTTAGACTTTTATACACAACACAGTGTCAAAACTGAATGTGAACAAAACTACATGTAATCATTGATCTAACAAACAATAAATATAAAACAGACAGTGACATTTAAACATACATGGCAATAAATGGTAAATACATTTTGGCATTTGATTAAAGCAAAGCAAAAGTGAAGAGAAAGAAAGGAAAATTAGGAAAGGAACGCGAAGATGAATTCGGAAATCTTTTGTCACCAGCGATGGCTTGTATATGAATTATCCTTTTCTTTTGGCCAATTAGAAAAGGATAATTCATATACCAGCCATCGCTGGTGACAAAAGATTTCCGAATTCATCTTCGCGTTCCTTTCCTAATTTTCCTTTCTTTCTCTTCACTTTTGCTTTGCTTTAATCAAATGCCAAAATGTAAAAGGCACCCTTTTTTGATTGCACATATATCTAGGCCCAGCCTCCCCACTTGTCCACTAGGGCCAAGCTCCCCTTGTACTCCACTTCTAGGAGAACAGCATCCTGGACCCTTCCCAGTCAGGGTTTCTTAGCAACCACAGCACTTAAAATGCCTTCATCGCCCCCACCGATGACATCAGGACCCTGCTAGACAATGGAGAAACAGCGGCCCTCATCCTCCTGGACCCGTCAGCCGCCTTCGACATGGTCTGCCACCACACACTACGAACATGCCTCCACGATGCCGTGATCCAAGAGAAGGCCCTGGACTGGACCACCTCCTTCCTCTCCGGCACAACACAGAGCATCTGCCTTCCCGCCTTCCGCTCCGATGCCACGAGATCATCTGCAGCATACCCCAGGGCTCATCCCTCAGCCCAACGCTGTTTAACATCTACATGGCATCAGTCGCCCGACTGTACGACCTCAACATCATCTCCTATGCGGACACCCAGCTGATCCTATACCTCACACCGCCAAAACCAACCTCCACGAAGGAATGAAGGCCGTCGCCGAATGGATGAGGAACAGCCGACTGAAGCTGAACTCTGACAAGACTGAGGTCCTCATCTTCGGATCCACCCCTTTGGCCTGGTACGACTCCTGGTGGCCGAACGCACTGGGAACAGCTCCAACACCCACCGACCACGCACACACGAAACCTAGGGGTCATCCTCGACTCCACCCTCTCCATGACTAAGCAGGTCAACGTCGTCTCTTCCTCCTTCAACACCCTCCACATGCTCCGCAGGATCTACAAGAGGATCCCACCGAAACGAGAAGAATGGTCACCCAGGCCCTCGTCAGCAGCAGGCTGGACTACGGAAACGCCCTCTACGCAGGAGCCTCGGTCAAACTCCTGAGACGTCTGCAACGCATCCAGAACGCCTCTGCACGCCTGATCCTCGACATCCCTCCCCGCAGCCGCATCACAACCCACCTGCGAGACCTGCACTGGCTCCCCCTCAACAAGAGGATAACCTTCAAGCTCCTCACCCACGCGCACAAGGCACTCTACAACACCGGAACAGTGTAACTCAGACGACTCAGCTTCTACACCCCCACCCGCCATCTACGTTCTGCCAAACTCGCCACAGTCCCCCGCATCGGAAGAGCTACCTCCGGTGGCAGATCGTTCTCTCACCTTGCCGCCAGGACATGGAACACCCTCCCCACCCATCTACGACAGACCCAAGACCTGCTGACCTTCAGAAGACTCCTCAAGTCCTGGCTTTTCGAGTAGTAGCAGCATTCCCCACCGCCCAGCGCCTTGAGACCCTCAATTGCAACTTGCAATAAATGAAGCTGAGGCCAGATGACAAAAATAATTCACTATCAAAAACAGTACAACACATACCTAGGTGTACAAATAAATGTCATACCCCATGGAAAATAACGTGTTCCATAAAAAACAATGGGAAGCAAATGTGCATATTATGAAGGTAATTTCTGCGTTATAATCACAGTTGGGGAATGAGAGAGAGATTTACACTGTTATCCTGAGCGGTTTAAAACTTCACTCGAAGACCCATTTTTAAACAGTCAAACCATTACGGTTGCTCCATATTACTGTGACGTGCAGGTCCTATATAGGATAGATTAGATAAGCTAGTGGCTTGATTTACTGAGCTGTTTAACTTGAATTGAGAATGTCGTCACAACAGATAATTCTGCCACAGCGCTTACATTAATTTACTTTGCTGACAGTAAAAACCACGTTCTGGGTTAGAAAGGGAGAGATGTGTGATAGACATTAAGAGATCTATCGAGTTTACGCAGAATTAAATCACGAGCTCAGGGATGCGGAGATCTATATATGATTTCTTGTTTTCCAAATATCCCAAGTGTACAAATTTTACAAAATACTTGAAAAAGTATTCTGTATTTATGGCAGATTTTCTTAACCCTATGTATGTGGAGGCTCACTTTAAATATATTTTGTCTTGTAACGGAATATTATTTTGTATTAAAAAAAAAGCATCAACTTTACCAGCCACCATGTAAAAATATGTTCCGTTATGTTGGCAGCTTGTATAGTGCATGGTTACTCTAGTTTGGAGTGTCCCTGCGCTGAATTCCGACAAGACCAAGAAAAATTAGAAAAAGACTGGGCGGATATTACGGTTGGTTAAGACTTTTCTTAAACAACCAGGTTTTTAGATGTTTTCGGAAAGCCATTTCAGAAGGCTCCAATCTGAGATGTAGGGTTAGTGAATTCCATGTTTGGTTGCCAAGAACCTGAACGAGACACCGCCAAAACGCCCTGTGTTAAAATTGGGAACACTGACCAGTTCTTTTCCAGCCGATCTCAGACAGCCCATGGGATGGTAAGGTTGGATTATCAGAAGAAGGTATTTCGGGCCTTTGCCCTGTAGTATTCAGTGAACATAACGCAGGGTTTTGAAGGATATCCTTTCCTCAATAAGAAGCCAGTGAAGTGTTTCCAGGGCTCACCCTGTGGGAGCAAATTTGGGGATGTTCAGCAGCATACCTGCTGCTGTCGTTTTTGGCTCCTGTTGGAGCATATGTATGCTCCTCTCGGATGCCCCCAAGTAAAGGACGTTGTAATAGTCTAATCTTGAAGCCACAAGGGCCTGGACCGCTTTTTTTGTGTGCAGTCCGGAATAAGCCAGAGGATTTTCTGGATCATTTTTAGAACCCCGAAGCAGGTACCTGTACGGGTGGAGATTTGGTCAGAGAAAGATAGAATAGAATTCAACCAAACACCAAGGTTTTTAACTTTGTGGTTAGGGGAGGGTGGGGACCCCAGCTTACTGGCCCACCAGCTCGAGTACCAAATAGATAGTTGATTCCCTACCACTAAAATATCAACTTTACTGGCATGTTGTCTAAGGCAGCTGTTTCTCATCCAATCAGCCAGGTCAGCTAGACATAGCTAAAAATCCTCTGTCGCTTGTTCGTTGTCCTGTGCCAACATATGGGTCAGCTGCTTGTCGGCCACATATGACACAAACTGCTCATATTGGTGCACTTTCCCACGGATATGACACTTTAGTGTTCTTGACTGTCAGAACAGAGGCCCAGACGTTGCCCTCCCGCTGTGTGGTGATTCATGGGACCCTCCACAGCACTGTAAACGTGAAATTACTTATATCATGTGCTTGGCATAGTCAAGTACCATGGACTACATAAATAGCCGACTTTGTCTTGTGTGGTTAGTTCTGCGCAAGCAGATAGGCTTCACATAGTACTGATGTTGAGGTCACAATGTAACGCATTCGCATTCATATCCAGGAAGGAATGAAACATTTAAGGGCCTTCCTGTCTGTGAAGTATTTTGCCTTTGATGGCTTCCTATTACGTGACCCAACGGTCATCCTGTGAGTCTCACAGTTATTACCTTGACAATAGTCTCAGCGGGAGTCGCAACACTATCTGGACAGACCCGCAGAATGCTAGTCCCCTCAAAGTTCCACATCAACATATTTATAATCATTTTGTTTTCACACATTCTACTACCCGTATGCTCCCTAATGATTCAGACCTCAGTGGAATGAAGGCTTCCAGTGCTCTCACCTCTGACTTGATGTTTGATCGCATGTCTGTGTGGCGATGGTGCCCATGATTTAAAGTAAAAGGGGGGAAAACTATAGAACAGCTGTCTGTCCATCCTTGGAGGGATTCATAAGGAGGGATTGCAGTAAAAACACAGGAATTTCTTCTGGCTGTGGATGGAACTCGGTTGAAGGAAGTCAGTGATACGTGTAACAGCTCGCTATGCAACTTGAACCACAAAATGTCACCAGGTTTATGGTGTGATTTTAATGCTGCAGTTCCCCCCTCCACCAAAAACCCACAATACTCAACAAAACTACACACACTCCAAACTATATAATTACACTTCACTCCACATCATTACACGCCACATATAGCCACACAGTACCAAAAAACATAATTACACCCAACATAATTCAACTCTGCAACGTGTCGCATATTTACACTCCACATAAATCCACACAGCACAATTCAACAGCACACAATTCCATACCACACAACATAATTACACTCCACTTGATACCAGATAAGTACACTCCACATAAATCTATTCCATGCCACATAGCAACACTTCACATAAATACACTCCGCTCAACATAATTTCACTCAATGCCATACAATTCCACACAACACAATTTAACTTCACACAATTTCATTCCATCCCACAAAGCTCCACTCCACAATTTCACTGCACACCACATACATCCACAACACAATTCCACTTCTTGCCACATAATTCAACACCATGCAACATAATTCAATTCAATACATGCTACTCCACAACACCACTAGTACACCACATTTAATACCACATAATTACTATCCACATAATTCCATTGCACATGCACTGATGCTGCATTTATCATATTGGTTCACTTCAGGTCTTTCAGCACAGTTCCTTTACCATAATTTTTCTAAAAATACAAACTGCAAACACACACTATCCTCTTCTTCTTTCTGTGTCTTCTGCGTACACAAGTGCAGCCCCTTTATGCGTCTATAACCTTCTCTCCCACACACTCTTATTACTACTCTTATCTAGAGTTAATTCAACACTTTATAGACAAACTACCTATAACTATCAATCTTATTTTCTATTTTATACAGCTCTCACCCAATCTGTTCCCCATACCACATATTTCCAATACACAAATACACTACACACCACACACTTCCAATTCAAACCAAATAACTCCACTACAAACAGCATACATCAACTCCACTCCAAACAAAAATAGAAGTAAAAACAATCTACAACGCAAATAGCTCTAGCTTTCACAAATGCGAGACGGATTGCATTGCAAATGCTTGTTTCTATGGTCAAGAGAACATTTCCTTCACAGCTGTATTATATTACTGGTGGAGGCATTTCATCATCTAGATTAGGATTTTTTAGACATTCAGACTACTGCTGGCTAGGCCCTGAGCCTGTTAAATTTAAACTGGGGGCTGTGTAGCTTTGCTGTTGAACCCTTAACCATCTGCCTACCCCTACTGTAGCTAGCCTTGTATTGCAAATTATAGGCAACTTAACTTTTCTCCAGCATGCCGCTTCCAGGTAGATTTTTCAGTCCTAAACCATGAATGACAATTTGCTTAGAAGGGGCTGGATGGGAAAGGGGAGGGAAATAAATCGCAGGTGTGTAATGTAGAATTGAAGGAAGGGATTCTTCTACATAGGTTTTAAAAACTACAGGCCAAGAGAAACTGCACAGCTAGGGCTTAAATGCCTTAAGTACCTTTGGGTTCTGATTTTAATCAAAGTGGTCTTGTGGAGAGTGAACCACTAGCAACTCTGGTGCAGGTCAGACTTGCTTGACACACGAGTATCGGCTAATTCATACATGCCCCTTCAGACCGTATGGCTATAAAGCATATTCATGTACAAATTCTGCTGGGAAAGACACGTCTTAGATCAATTTGTACAAAATGCTCAGCATGAAGAGCACCTTCCTTCCACCCCAAGCCTCCAAAGAGCAATTACAACTTCATTCACTTGCCCTGTGCAGTCAGCTGCCACTTAATGGCAGCCCTTTATGTCAAACCTTGAGTTGAAAAGTTCAATTGCTTTAAGATGACCATTGGGCCCATAGGGTATTTTGCCATTCATAAAAAACTCATTACGCCACTGCTCCTGGACATGATCTCAAAATCTAGAACCAGATAGCACATTCGGATAGGTAGCTCAAAGCAACTGGAAAAAGCTACAACAATAATATTGATGTGCATACAGTGAAATTAGCATTAAAGGAGGACCTCAAAATTCTGACCAAAGGAACGAGGGAGTGGCTAGGTCTAGCATTAAACAAAAAAAAAAAAAATCAGACCGCCAAAGGTGGCAAAATCAGATTGCTGACTGTCCCCGACACTCTGAACTCAGTTATATAAGTTTCTTAATTCAAGGACTAGTAACAATGGATGAAGTAGACCTACCTGGGAGCCAGGATTATTATAAAGGATAGTCATCTTGATAAATGTAAAATCTGAAACCACCTTGGAAGGGGGGGGGGGTGGATCCATGTGAAGACTATATAGTTGACCCACTGCATGACCCAGACCAAGCCCTCTCAACCAAATGATACCACAGCGTATCGTGGTGAGATACAGTGGATGAGCAGCTCAACATCAACAGGTAGAACTGCACACAGTAGAGGGTGAGGAGGATGCCCTGCTGGAATGCGGTGTCCAAAACCGAGAGGTCAGTCAATGACCTGTTTTTTTTAAGGGCATGCTGAAGTACTCTTCAGACACTTTAAGGGACCCAGTCAAGACCATGGACCACATGAAGAAAAAGTACAAGTCGGCTCTACAGGATTTGAATGAATGAAGATTTATAGAGCGCATAGTTACCTGGAAGCATCCCAGCGCTAAACTAGAAAAAGGGACCAAAGCAAATAACCAAGAAGTAGCGTAAATCATTAAGGAAAGAGGTGGATTTTCAGGAGTTTCCGAAACCGCAGATGGCATGATTCTGCACGCAGTTTCAAGGGGAGGGAATTCCACAGTTTAGCTGTATTTACCGAGAATCGCCGTCCTCCTGTGCGTGCCTTTTTTACTCTGGGCACGATGACCAAACGCTCGTGATCTGAAGGAAGAGGTCTGTTGGCTTTATAAGGCACGACTAAGTTCTTCAAAATGGGGGGCCCCTTACCCTGCAGAAGTTTGTGTGCAATGCACAGGGATTTAAATTGTACCCTTTCGCGTATCGGAAGCCAGTGCAGCAACTTAAGTGCTCGTTTTGCTGACATTCTGACTGAAGTGCCCGTGAGAAGCATCGCTGCGGCATTCTGGATCTGTTGAAGTTTGTTAAATGTAGTTTCAGGTGCACCAAGGAAGATAGCGTTACTGTAATCCAATCTGGACAGGATCAGTCCTTGGATCAGCAGCTTCCTAGAAGGCTGCGGAAGAAGTGGCAGAACTTCGAGCCGATCGAAGGAGGCCAAAGCAAGCTCCCGCCATTTTTTTGGCTTGGGTCATGAATGAAAGATCCTGTTCCATCCAGGCCCCCAGGCTTTTAATCTCATTTTTAGGGCAGGGGAGCTCGCCCAGACAGGTGGGCCAGATGGTCGAAGGCAATGTGGACCTCTTATGCCCTAGTAGCATAATTTCGGTCTTTGACCCATTCAGTTTAAGAGCAGATTCACACATCCAGGTATAAATTTTTGATAGGCAGGAGTGAAGAGAGTCCGGACATTGGGCAAGTTGGGATAAGGAGACAACCAGTTGGGTGTCGTCTGCGTAGCTCACGATTTTGATACCAAACGGAGCAACCACCTCCTCCAGTGGTGCCATATACACATTAAACAATGTGGGGCTTAGGGATGAGCCCTGTGGCACCCCACACTGGAGGGGAATTTAGATTTTTCACAGCCTGCTGGGCAGAAAATCTGGATTTTATTAAGGACACGGAGGCTAATATTATGCAAATCTCCTTTATTACCACAGCTCAGTAGCAACAATTGAAGAATATAGAACTTCAATGAACATTCCGAGTAAGAATAAAGTCTCTTAGAAACCATCTCTCAGCCTTCTTTGTTCAAGAACTGCGAAGAAAGATCAACATGAGATAAACTTGAGGATCCAAAACTTGAAGATCCAAAACTCCATAGATAAAATCCAGGATCAGGTTATTCTGAAAGAAAAAAGGTACACATCGTAATTTCATACAAATGGGAGGGTATGAAGAAAGAGGTGGGATAATATTAGCCTCCGTGTCCTTAATAAAATCCAGATTTTCTGCCCAGCAGGCTGTGAAAAATCTAAATTTTATGGCACGACACGGAGGCCATATTATGCAAGTTTAAAGTGCATTAAGAACATTATCAATCACATTAGATATTGGTTTGAAATAACATGTTCTAAACATAGTATCATTAGACCAATCTGCAGCCCTAAGGATGTCTTGTAATCCTCCTCCTAAACAGAAGGCTTTAGAGGCTGAAGCACCTCTTAAAGAATGAGCACCAAAAACAGAAATATCAACACCACTTTCATGCATGACATTCTTAACCCACCTGGCTAAAGTAGGGGAAGAGACTCCTTTATGAGGAGATCTATAAGAAATTATTAGTTGTGATTCATTCATTCTAAGATATTTAGTTCTTTTTTCATATTCCTTTAAACATTTAACCACACAAAGTCTATCATTTTCAGGGAAAAAGGGATAGAAAATTGAAGAGGATAAGGTCTTTGTTCTTTTCTTAAGGAAGAAACAAACTCCTTCGGGTTGAAAAGCCCTACTAGAAATGTCTAAAGCTTTAACGTCAGAAGTTCTACGAAAAGACACCAGACACAATAAGACAGTGATTTTAAAAGAGATGCGTTTGAGCGATAGAGAAGAGTTATCTCCCCATGACGCTAAAGTCCTAAGAACAAGAGTGACGTCCCATAGGGTGGTATACTTAGGGCCAGGAGGGTTTAAAACCCTCATGCTTCTCATTATCTTTTTAGTAAGAAGATTTTGTCCAACTGATGTTTCGTTAACTAAAGAATGACCGGCTGAAATTGCGGATCTATAAACGTTAACAGTTCTGTAAGAAAGACCTGAAGTAAAAAGATCCGAAAGGTAGTTGATAACATTGACTAGATCAGTTGAAACGGGATCGTAACGTCGTTGAAGGCACCAGCGAACCCATTTGTTCCATGCCAGTCTATAAGCTTTCCTTGTGCCCAAGACTCTGAAATGAGTCTGAAAGCATTTGACGAAAGTCCAGGGACATTCCACTGTCTCCTGAAATCTTCCATGCCGTCAGAATTAGAAGGCCCTGCTCTATCAGAGGATGTGTATGACCTTCTGGATCTAGAAGGATTTCCGTGAAGGAAGGAATTAAAATTGGGAAATCTATGCTCATTTCTAGGATGATGGGAAACCATGCTTGGGATCTCCAGAGAGGGGCTATCACTACCATGCTCTGACTGTAACGTCGAGCGTGGAGAAGGAGACGAGGGAGCATAGAAAAAGGGGGGAAGGCATAAGGTGCTAGGTTTGTCCAGTCTTGTAGGAAGGCATCTACTTTCATGGCTTGAGGGTCCGGCCTCCAACTGAAGAATTGTTTCAGTTGGGTGTTTATACGGTCTGCAAATAGATCTGTTTTGAATGGACCCCATTTCGATTGAATGGACAGAAATACATCTCTGTTCAATTTCCAGTTGCTGGAATCCTTGAAATTCCTGGAACACCAATCTGCAACTTAGTTTTTCAGTCCGGGAATGTGTTCCGCTACAACTGAAATACCTTTGTTCAAACAGTAGTTCCATAGGCCTTTCGCCAAATCTGTCAGGTCTTTGGAGTGAGGGCCGCCCAGTTTGCTGACATAGCGAACTGCAGACACATTGTCCATTCGTAAAGTTACGCAGCATTTCATTGAATCTTGAGTAAAACAGCGAACCGCAAATGAGCCTGCTAGTAACTCTAAGCAATTGATATGCAATTCTTTTTCTTGTTGGGTCCAGCGACCCCCAGTGGATAAGTTCCCGCATCTTGCACCCCAGCCTTCTAAACTCGCATCGGATTCTATTATTAGATCTGGCAGATCTCCGAAAATGGCTCTGCCATTCCAAGCTTCTAAATTTTTGAGCCACCAGAGTAGCTCGGTTTTGGATTCTTGATCGAGTGAAATTAGTTGGGAGTACGAGCCGTTGGCTCTCAGATGTCTCGATTTCAGTCTCTGTGGAGCTCGATAATGGAGGGGACCTGGGAATATAGCTTGAATTGTGGAGGAAAGAAGGCCCAGGATTTTGGCTAGGTATCTCAGGGGAAAGACTTTCATAAGAAGTGTTTTCCTCAGTTCTTTTCTGACTTTCCTCACTTTGTCGCTGGGGAGACGGAGTTCTGTCTTTACAGTATCTACCAAGAACCCTAGGAATTGGGTCTGTTGAGAAGGAATTATACAAGACTTTTTTAGGTTTATGATAAAACCCAGGTGTTGTAGAAGACGTATCGTGAGATCTGTGTGAGAGGAGACAGTCTTTCTTGACTGTGCCATTATAAGGATATCGTCGAGATAAAGGGGAGTCAGGATGATTATTTGTCTCAACCAGGATGCGATGGGTCGCAGTACTTTGGTGAAGCACCAGGGGGAGGACGAGAGGCCGAAAGGCAGGCTGCAAAACTGGTACAGGTGGCCTTGCCATGTGAATTGTAGAAACCTTTGATGAGGTTCCCAAATAGGTATCGTTAGGTAGGCGTCTTTTAGGTCGAGTCTCGTCAACCAGTCTCCTTTCCTTAACACGTCCCTTAGGAGGTGAATTCCCTCCATTTTGAAGTGTTGATAAATCACCCACTGATTTAGTTCCTTCAGATTTATGACTGGTCTTTGCTCTTTGTTTTTCTTTTCTACCAGAAATATATTGCTGAGGAACCCTGGGGAAAAGGATTCAACTATTGCGCCTTTTTTTAAGAGTTCTTGGACTTCCTGAGAGACTAACATTTTGTCTTTGCCCGAGAATGTTATTTCTCTTGGGGCTTTTCTCTGGAAAGGAGTAGCTATAAAATCTATTTTGTAGCCTTTTACTGTATTGAGTACCCATGGGTCTTTTGTCACCAATTTCCAGTTTCCAGCAAATTGGAGTAGTCTCCCTCCCACCTTTGGAGGGGTATCTGAAGGGTCTGGTAAGGTTCTTACCTGTGGAAAAGGAGCGTTGTCTCCTCTCGCCTCTGAAGTTTCTTCCACGGGGTCTTTGTCTTTGGGGATAAAACTGTCCAAAGTTGTTGGAGTTGTTAAAGTTGAATCTGCCACCACCACGAGACATGAAGGGTCTTGAGTTTGAGTTTCCTCGGCCGGGAAAACGACCCCGCATTCTCCCGGCCCGAGTAAAAACACGATCTTGGAATACTCTCTTTATATCTTTTTGAGATTTTTGAATGGAGTTAAAGGCTCCTACGTATCTAGCCATATCCTTGATGAATTCCTCTCCAAAGAGGAAACCTTGGGTAGTTTGACCGCCATCGTTCTTAGCTAGTTCAATTAACTTAGGGTCGATTTTAAAAAGGACTCCCTTTTTTCTCTCAATAGATAAGGCGGCATTGGCGTTTCCAATTAAACATATAGCCCTTTGGACCCATTCTCTCAGTTCCTTAGGGTCGACCTGTCGGTCCTCGAGATAGGCTGTTTCTGCCATCTCGAAAATTTTTGTTATAGGACCAATAGAATCTAGTAGGCGATCCTGGCAAGATCTAAGGCCCTTATCTAGTCCTTTTCTAGGGTCTCGAGAGGTTTTAGAGATAAAAGCCACCACTTTGGGGTCAAGTTCGGGAGTTGTAGTTATTTTGTTAGGTAGGGAGGGTCTAGGGCATTCTGAACGAAGTCTTGCCCTGACTTCTTGCGGAATTTCCCTCCGAAGCCAGAAGGATAGATAATCAGCGACATGTTGGGAGGGAGCCCACTCAGGAGAAAGAGGGTGTTTAATTAGGAGTGGGTCGAACATAGGGTCTCCAAAGGGGTCTAGTAGGGCTATGTTTTTCTCTGGGACCTTAGGTGTCCCTTCTGAGTCCCCTGTTCCTCTTTTTTGGTATTCATCTTCATCAGTGTCAAATTCAGAGGAATAGGACAGGTCTATTTCAGGATCTGAAACATCTTCAGTATCCATATTAATAGGGGGCTCTGGGCCTTCGTTTTGCCCAGATCGGGTGCCCAAGGCACCATTCTTGTCACCACCACGAGGGCGTGAGGGGGCGGAGGTGGTCTTATGCTTTTTTGAATCTTTACGATCTGTACCTCCTATTGCCCTTTTTCTGGGAGCCTTGGATGCTCCTGATTGAGTTCCACTTGTAGAGGGGAGGGGGGAATGTAAGGCCTCAAGCCTTTTATTAATGTTGTCATCGATTGAGTCGAGGACTTTTTCAAAGGCCTTGTTGACCAGTTTTTCCAATTGACCCTCAATATTGGAAATGGGTTCTGACATGCTTACCAGTATGGTAGAGATAATATTGGTAATATAATGTAAGTCACTGAAAAAACGCTGTCGATTCTCGGAGAGGCACGATAGGTGTGGGGCAAACTGTCATTTAGTCGAAAATAGTAAGGTGAACCAACCATTTAAAATGGGTGTCCAATTGAGAAGTACAGGGATTCCCCGATGTGTTAAAATGGCCGTCACGTACGTTTTACGCGTGCGTTGGCCGTTGCTAAGGGGAATTTCTCTAATCCGGCCCCTCTCGAGTAACGTAAGCGAGGGGGCCGGAAGATCGGAAGAGCGTCGGACAGATGCGGACTCTGATCGAGGCGTCCGCAATGTTGATCAGGGTGTTGGGAAAGCGCTGAAAGCGGAAAGGGAGTCGGGCAAGTCACGGAGGTGAGTCTGTCAAAGTCCGATCCGCGTGTGGCGATCGGCGCGCGCATAGATTCAAAGGACAACAAATGCAAGGTAGCAGCAAGAAAGCATGAAACCGGTCCGAAATAGAACCGGAAGGGGGCACAGTGAGGGGTGAGGAAGGAGAGAGCACCAGGCAATCAAAACCGGCATAGAGATTAAATATGAGAGTGTAAAGTCAGGCACAAACAATGGATATCGAGCGCAAAATCAAAACACATGATACAATATATGAGAATCAGCAGAACCCACAGTAGAGTCAATAGAAAGACATTCCCAAATCAACAGTACCCATACAAGGCAAACGCACACTCAAAAAAAAGGGTGTGAATAACAAGCAAGTCAGAGGACAAGGAAGAGTTACTTATCTTTCTGAGCAGCAGCAACAAAGAAGGCTGAGAGATGGTTTCTAAGAGACTTTATTCTTACTCAGAATGTTCATTGAAGTTCTATATTCTTCAATTGTTGCTACTGAGCTGTGGTAATAAAGGAGATTTGCATAATATGGCCTCCGTGTCGTGCCATAAAATTGCAGCCTATCGTGAGTTACCCTCCCAGACCTGAAAGGTGCGGTTGCTAAGAAATGAAATAAGCCAGGACAAGGCTGTCCCTACCACACCTACATCTATCAGTCGTTGAAATAAGACCTGATGATTAACAGTGTCGAAAGCTGCACTTAGGTCCAGGAGGATCACTGCCACTGACCCTCCTGAATCCAAAATGCATCTAGCCTCCTCAACGACTGCCAGAAGGGCGGTGTCCGTACCCTGGCCAGGGCGAAAGCCAGTTTGGGAGTTCCGAAGCAGGCCATTGGTGTAGCGATTACCCAGAGCTATAGAGGAAGAGTAGGCTGCAGCACTACATATCCCAGAAAGCTTAGGGGCATGACAAACCGGAACACAACCACTAGGCGGCTATAAATCACTCCCTTCCCAATTTCCCGGTGCTTGTCAATCCTTCCTGGTAATCACCGCGTTGGACCAGAGCTGCATTTTGTATTCTTTCCTGAGGAGCCGCGAGACGCTGTTGGGCGGACGCTTTCTTTCCCGCTGGAGGAGCCGCGAGACGCTGTTGGGCGGACGCTTTCTTTCCCGCTGGAGGAGCCGCGAGACGCTGTTGGGCGGACGCTTTCTTTCCCGCTGGAGGAGCCGCTGATTCCCGTTCTGAGCTTCCTTGAGTTCAAGGTAGGACCGCTAGTTTAGAGCACGGCCGTGCTGCCATATTATTTAGTACTTTGTAGTCAGCTGGATATTGACTTTGCCACACGTTGCACACACATAGAAGTGAGCTTTGCCGCTAGCAGTGTTGATAACTGCTTTGGGCTAAACTATTGTGGCCATAACTATTGCGGATCCAGGCTGTGAGGTAACAGCCTCTAGAACCCTTCGCATTTGGTACCGAGATTTTCTCCGACTTCCCGCTTCCCCAAGAGAAGGCTTTCAGTACGTATACACTGTATTCAATGCTTATGAGACATACCTCCTACCGCATATCCTTATCCTAATAGATTGTTATTGTGTTTCTAGAGGTACTTCCATATTGAAGACATCCCAATCCTCTGACCAGACCAAGAAGGGTGTCTACACTACCTCCCCGATCAAACTCTCCTTCCCCCTGCCCAAAGGGCTACCTGTCCCTTGTGTGTGTATCACGCGGGGAGGGTCAGCGCTATAGGGTATAGGGAAGATTACCTTCAAGCTGTGGTCCCTGCTGGCTAGATACCTCAGGTTAGTGGCATTACAACTATTATTCTTGTTTGGGTTTTTTGTCTGCCGCTGCCGTGACAGATTGACAAGCCCAAGGAAGAAGACCAGCCTGGACCATGGATACGAATGCATCTTTGGCTTCGTTGCTTGAAGGGTTTAGCTTACTGCAGCAAGAAGTGCAGGCTTCCCGAGTGGAAAACCAAGAACTCAGGAAAGAGATGAATACCATGCGGAGAGAAGTAGCTGGCATGTCAAGAAGGTCTCCAGGGGCAGGTTCTTACATAAGAGAAGCCACACTTCCCCCTCCATCACAGGTCTTATCCCAGCCTCCTACTCCTATGGCAAGTGGGGGTGGGTTCTTTTCGCCTACCGCCATACCTTCGTCCTCCACAGATCATTCCCCGACGGTGCACGTAATACAGAGCACTGGTCTCCCTCTGGCTCCCCCTGAGAGGTTCTATGGGGACCCCAAGAAGTTTGAGACATTCCTGAACCAGTGTCGACTTCACTTTTTGTGTAAACCATCTGTGTTCCAGGATGACGCGTCTAAAACCGCGTTCATGATGTCGTACATGGGTGGCAACGCGGCAAGCTGGACTATTCCTTTAATGGAAAAGAATGACCCAGTCCTGCACCAGTTCTCCGGATTCTGCTCCGCTTTACGAAAACTGTTTGACAGAAAAACCCATATGTTGTCTCTGGATAAGGAGCTCCTGACGCTACGCCAAGGGTCACAGGATCTTTTGTCATACATCACGTCCTTCAACCGACTCATAGCTGAAACCGACTGGCCGCCAGAAAAAAGAACCTCTCTGTTCTATCAAGGTTTAAGAAGCGAGCTGAAAGACGTCTTGTCACAGGTAGTTCAAATGCCTGCGACTTGTGAGGAACTCATCGACCTCACAGTACAATTGGATCATCGGCTGTTGGAGAGAAGAGGGGATCGGAGCAGGAGTGATGGACGTGGATGGTACACCAAACCAAAATACCCTCCGGAAGAGAGCGCCAAAACTACGGATGGTTCTGAGCCCATGCAGATCGGGGGTATCCGAGGTCCCCTGTCCACGGAGGAACGTGAGCGAAGGCGAAAAATGAAATTATGTTTGTACTGTGGCAAAGGAGGGCACTTCATCAGAGAGTGCAGGGCAAGAGCCCAACAACCAGAGAGGAATCCGGTTCCCCGCAAATCTACAAGTAGCGGAACAAGAGAGACGTCGGAAAACTAGAACGTCCAAACCAGGTTGAGATCACTGGAATGGACATGAGACAAACTACGATCTCCTCACTCCTCGCAAACACTATGATGCCCGCTGTGGCACATATGAATTTACCAGTGTCCCTCTGGACCATGGGGGACCAAGTCACGCAAATGGATGCTCTTTTAGACTCCGGCGCCACCGGTAATTACATGGACATTGACTTCGCATCCTCTCTTGGAATCGACTGGGAGAACAAAGAAACACCTGAACACGTGAAGGCCGTGGATGGGTCCGTATTGTCTTCTGGGCCGGTGACGAAGCACACGCTCCCTCTGCTTATGCAGCATGGAACACACACGGAACATATACAGTTTGACTTAATTGCTGCACCACAGTTTCGCCTTATCTTAGGCATGCCTTGGCTCACGCTACATGATCCTGTGGTGAGTTGGTCTGCGCGAACCATCAAATTAAACTCCTCCTATTGTATGGAACATTGTCATAGCCATTCTCCCTTGCTAACTGGAGAGGAAGATCGTCCTAGTATACGTCATCTGGCCGTGGCTTGTGCAGACAAACACATCTGCGGTGTTTCCAGTTTACCTGACATCTATGAGGAATTCCGTCCCTTGTTTGATAAACAGAAGGCTACCAGTTTACCCCCGCATAGGGTTTACGACTGCTGCATTGAACTCCTCCCAGGAGCGGCTATTCCTTGTAGTCGTGTGTATGCCTTAACGGAACATGAAAACGCATATTTACAGAATTACATAGAGGAAAACCTAGCAACAGGATTCATTAGTCATTCTACATCGCCTGCTTCTTCTCCCCTGTTTTTCATCCCGAAAAAGGACTGTGCAGAACTAAGACCGTGCATCGACTACAGGGCATTGAACAACATCACGGTCAAGAACAGATACCCCCTGCCATTGATACCTGTGCTGATGGACCAGATAAAGGGAGCTCGCTACTTCACTAAGTTAGATCTGCGAGGGGCCTATCATCTGGTTCGGGTGAAGCAAGGCGACGAGTGGAAAACGGCATTCCGAACTAAATTCGGCTTATTTGAGTACAACGTAATGCCGTTTGGACTATGCAATGCCCCTGCGGCATTCCAATTTTTCATGGATGAAGTGCTCAGGGGCCTTTTAGATACCATATGTATGGTATACATTGATGATATCCTTGTTTATTCCAGTACTCTTCCCGAGCATGAACAGCATGTCAAGGAAGTCCTCCGTCGTCTTCAACAACACAATCTGTTTGCCAAATTAGAGAAGTGCCTATTTCACGCCACTGAAGTCTCCTTTCTGGGGTATGTGATAAACGCCGATGGATTTCAGATGGAAAGCGGGAAGGTTGAGGCCATTACGAATTGGAAAACACCTCAAGACGTCAAATCTGTACAGAGTTTTCTCGGTTTCGCTAACTATTACCGACGCTTCATCAAGGACTTCTCCAAGATCATTCACCCCATATCCTCCCTGTTAAGGAAAAACGTTACGTTTGAATGGGGAGAGGAGGCTGAAAGGGCCTTTCGGATACTGAAAGAGAAATTCACGCAAGCCCCAATTCTGAGGCATCCGGATGCTCAACTTCCGTTTATTCTGGAAACCGATGCCTCTCAGTTCGCATTAGGCGGGGTGCTTTCGCAACGCCACCCTACCACAGGACAAATCCATCCGGTGGCTTTTTACTCTAAAAAACTCAGTCCCTGTGAGATCAATTACTCTATCACCGACAAGGAGCTGCTGGCCATAAAACGAGGGTGTGAGGAATGGAGACACTACTTGTTAGGAGCACGTCATACCATAGAAATCTTCACAGACCATCGGAACTTGTTGTTCTTAAAAACTGCCAAAGCTCTCACACCACGACAATTGAGATGGACTCTTTTCTTCTCAGACTATGATTTTATTATAAAGTACCGTCCAGGCCCTCAGAACGGAAAGGCTGATGCCCTATCCAGGAATCAAGACACCCAAAACACCACGTCAGTAGTTCCGGAGGAACCCACGTCTATCCTGCCTGCCAAATCCTTTTCAGAAAGCACCATAGCCTTACTCACCTCCAGTGATTTTATCGAGGACATCCGAGTGGCTTTAACGGAGGTTGATGCTCAGTCTTGGCTGCAGGAAGAACCCCATTGGCGGTCGCAAACGGATGATCTCCTGTACTATCGACACGCCTTGTACGTGCCTGACCCTGGGTTGCAAATGCAGGTGCTCTCCTGGGCACATGATTCGGTGTTAGGAGGACATTGGGGGGTGTACAAAACAATAGCCACCATCGAACGATCGTTTTGGTGGCCTAATTTAAGGAACGACGTCAAGAAATACGTAAGAAACTGTTCTGTGTGCACCCAGAGCAAAGCCAAACACACCCGACCTACGGGGCTGTTACGTCAGATTCCTATACCCCCTGCACCGTGGCATACCGTCTCTATGGACTTCATAGTGGAGATGCCCTTATGTCAAGGAAAGACTACTATACTGGTGCTTATAGATCATTTGACCAAAATGGGTCATTTTGTGCCTTTGGAGGGCCTACCCACATCCGCTGAACTGGCCATGGTGATATTGCAGCATCTTATCAGAGCCCATGGCATTCCGAGGGTCTTCATCACAGACAGGGGTACTCAGTTCACATCCCGCTTTTGGAAAGCCTTGTGTGAGTCGTTAGCTATCGATGTCAGGCTCTCTACGAGCTATCACCCACAGACGGATGGCAAAACGGAGAGGCTCAACCAGACCATAGAGCAATATCTGCGGTGCTTCACCCTGCAGAATTCAACGGATTGGGTCACCCTCTTATGGTTGGCGGAGTTCACGTATAACAACACCGAACACTCCACATTGGGTTGTTCCCCTTTCTTTTGTCTTCTTGGGTATCACCCGAACATCCTCCCCTTTGACTGGCCATTGTCATCCAACCTTCCCAGCATTCAGGAACATCACGCTCATCTCCAGGCGGTTCGAATAGATGCGAAACACCACTTGGCAGACGCTCAAGCATCGCAGAAACGCAACGCCGACAAGAAACGCTCTCCTGAACCGTGCTATAAAGTGGGGGACAAGGTATGGCTTTCTTCAAAAAACATTCACCTTCGGGGTATTAACAAACTGAAACCGAGGTATATTGGTCCCTATAGTGTCGAGGAAGTCATCAACCCTGTGGCGATGAAACTGTCTATTCCCCGTACCTGGCGGATCCATCCTGTTTTTCATGTGTCCCTCCTTCTTCCTTGCCATGTGGACACTAGGTTACCCCTGCATCCTTCCCCTGTGTTGGTGGACGGGTTGGAGGAATATGAGGTAGAGGAATTGTTGGATTCCAGGCTCCACCGAGGTAGAGTGCAATACCTGGTTAGTTGGAAGGGTTTTGGGGCAGAAGAAAGGACATGGGAACCTGTGCAGAATCTCCACTGCCCTGACCTAGTGGTGCAGTTTCATAGGCAGCATCCTGGAAAGCCTGGTCGACCGCCGGGTCGGCGTTCCTCGAGAGGGGGTTCTGTAGCGATTACCCAGAGCTATAGAGGAAGAGTAGGCTGCAGCACTACATATCCCAGAAAGCTTAGGGGCATGACAAACCGGAACACAACCACTAGGCGGCTATAAATCACTCCCTTCCCAATTTCCCGGTGCTTGTCAATCCTTCCTGGTAATCACCGCGTTGGACCAGAGCTGCATTTTGTATTCTTTCCTGAGGAGCCGCGAGACGCTGTTGGGCGGACGCTTTCTTTCCCGCTGGAGGAGCCGCGAGACGCTGTTGGGCGGACGCTTTCTTTCCCGCTGGAGGAGCCGCGAGACGCTGTTGGGCGGACGCTTTCTTTCCCGCTGGAGGAGCCGCGAGACGCTGTTGGGCGGACGCTTTCTTTCCCGCTGGAGGAGCCGCTGATTCCCGTTCTGAGCTTCCTTGAGTTCAAGGTAGGACCGCTAGTTTAGAGCACGGCCGTGCTGCCATATTATTTAGTACTTTGTAGTCAGCTGGATATTGACTTTGCCACACGTTGCACACACATAGAAGTGAGCTTTGCCGCTAGCAGTGTTGATAACTGCTTTGGGCTAAACTATTGTGGCCATAACTATTGCGGATCCAGGCTGTGAGGTAACAGCCTCTAGAACCCTTCGCATTTGGTACCGAGATTTTCTCCGACTTCCCGCTTCCCCAAGAGAAGGCTTTCAGTACGTATACACTGTATTCAATGCTTATGAGACATACCTCCTACCGCATATCCTTATCCTAATAGATTGTTATTGTGTTTCTAGAGGTACTTCCATATTGAAGACATCCCAATCCTCTGACCAGACCAAGAAGGGTGTCTACACTACCTCCCCGATCAAACTCTCCTTCCCCCTGCCCAAAGGGCTACCTGTCCCTTGTGTGTGTATCACGCGGGGAGGGTCAGCGCTATAGGGTATAGGGAAGATTACCTTCAAGCTGTGGTCCCTGCTGGCTAGATACCTCAGGTTAGTGGCATTACAACTATTATTCTTGTTTGGGTTTTTTGTCTGCCGCTGCCGTGACAATTGGACTCTAGGAAATGGGAAAGTTGTTGATTAACTAACCTTTCCGTGATCTTACTAAGTCCAGGGAGTAGTGAAATCGGCCTAAAATTGGCCAATTCCACCGGATCTAGGTGTGGCTTTTTAAGAAGTGCTTTCACAATGGCTCCCTTCCAGCCAGGTGGAACAACTCCCTGCAGAAGAGAGACATTAATAAGTTCTGTAACCGGTATAGCAATGGTGGTCGCTATCTGTTTCAAGATCCGCATGGGTACCGGATCACTAGGGGAACCACTTTTGATGACGTTAGAGAGGATAGAGTCCCTGACTCAGTGATAGTGCACACTAACCATAAGAGAGCCATGACTCAGGCTACAGGATATTCTCCTCCCCTACATGAGTAATCGAAAAAGATTGTTTATGCAGGGAAAATGGTAGCTTTTGGGGCGGTCACTCATTGGAGGATTGCAAATTCGGTGGGCCTCTTCTCTAGGTACAACTTTTGAGAGGCCATGGAGGAGCTCATCAGACACAATCCTGAGACTTACTCAAGAAGGGAGAGGATATTGTTGGTGAGGGTAAAACTATCAGCAACCAAACATAATTGTTTCTGTTGATGCAGCATAAAGCAGCTAGGGACATTAAAACCAGCCTATTACTCAGTAGCAGTTGCGGCTGCCACCTAAGGGGAGTGGTGGGCGGGCAAACAGAAGTTGGGTGCCGGTGCAACATTAAATCAACAAAATTGACGACATGCAATACATTATTGTAACTATTAAACAGTAACGTAATGCATGTCAGCGATTTTGTGCTCCTATTTTATGATACATTATGCACATATAAAACATTTAAAAAAAGAAAATTCACTTACCTCGCGGCCCGTCCACACTCCCGTCCAGTGTCCTTCACTCCTCCAGCTCGGGCCCAAGGCAACTCCCCATATCAATCCTGGCACTGCTCTCAACCAACATGAGAGCAGCCCCAGGATTGGATGGAGCAGGCTCTCTCAGTGCTCCAAAGAGCACTAAAGGCCTTTGCTGGGTCTCAACCCAGCTGTCCATGACAGCTGGGTTTTGTTTAAGTGTGCATGTCTGGCTGGCCGTCGCAAGCTCAAAGGGGCCTGCAAACTTTAAACTTAAGTGCCCTGCCCATAATTTCTTTCTGTTGCTGCGCCAGCAGCTGCCCCGCCCCGTCCTGATGCTCAGGACGAGGTTATGGAAATATAAAATGGTAATACATTTCACTGTATTACCTTCTTATTTTTCATCTCTGGGGTATGAGGAGCATTTCAATAGGTGTGGAGACGCTCCTCTGCATTAATGGAGGAGCCACCCCTGCTCCATAGGCATGCCTTTTTTAGGGTGACAGGATTTAAGCCAGAAGTGCAACTGGACCTTCTAAATGTACCCTTTGATGGGGCTCACTTTCAGCCCACGGACTACATGCTTGAAATACTGAAGAGGATATGATCACCACCAAGTCGATGAGCGTCTTACAGTCCCAATGCCAAAACCTGCTTTTTGTAAACAGCACGGTTGATAGGACCAGGCAGCTTCATAGCTGCGTTGGATTTGAAAGATGCATATTTTCACATCTGCATATATCCAGCACACAACTGGTTCCCTCGCTTCATGGTAATCGAAAAATATTTCCAGTTGAAAGTCCTCCTCTGCAGAGTTACTACAATCCCAAAGGTATGTACAAAGTGTCTGGCAGTCATGGTAGCTCATCTAAGCTGACATGCAATTCATGTATTTCCATACCTAGACTGTAGGCAGAGAACAAAGCCCAGCAAACCATCAAATAGCAATGTGCTATTGTACAGACTGGGCTTCACCATCAGTGAGAAACCATCTATAACCCCAGCAGAATAAGCCCTTACTAGGATCCCACCTCAATGCATAGACAGGTAAGCCTTCTCATACATCTCCCCCAAAGCATGGAATGACCTCCCGCAGAGCATCATAGTCTCCTTATCACTTCTTGAGTTCTGCAGGATACTGAATACCAGGCTTTTTGAATAATCTCCAGGAAGACTTGCCTTGCCACCTCGCTACCTTCACAGGTGATTAGAGAGATATACAAATCAGGATAAGATAAAGATTAGATAAAGATAAGATAACAAAATACTAAAGGACCGATATCTGCATAGCAATTAAATCCACAACAAATGAAAAAGCATAAGTAGGAGTGCTGACATCTTGGGGATCCCATGCACAACAGATTCAAATGAGGACAGAAAGGTGTTCAGGGATAGGACACAGCCGTCCTAAGGTTGGGATAAATAGGATTAAGTGGCAATCCATATCTCAGCGAGACATTCTAAAGTGCACCATAGCTAACATTCAATCAACACAGGGAGAATTAACACCATCGGGCTGTCAACATCACCATCATTTAGCTGAATCCATAGATCACCTAAAATAGAGGCGAGAAGGTATTGAAGGTCATTTAGCGGTCTAAAGCCTCCTTGAAAGTGCTTTGGGAGTCATTAGATGCACATAGTTCTGCAATTGCTCCTATTAAAACGAAAAAATCCTATTGATGAAGTTTATGCGAGGGGCATTTGTCTGACCTGATCTCGAGCGATTTCTAAATGCAGTTGCAAAAAAATATGCGAAAGAACTGAAAAGCTTTTTGGAGAGTGTGGCTAGATTAATCAAAGCTGCTAGACTGAAGAACCCAATGATGTTCTCTGGTGTCGCTAGTCTAGACAAATAATCATGTAGTGAAAGACCATTTTGAAGACCTGACAAAAAGGAAATGACTCTCCAACAAACATGTTCCTTTGAATAGGATGACTGAAAACAAGTTAGCCGTACAATCTTTTATTATTAAATTCAATTTGAAAGAAGTAAGAATATCAATAACTTGGGGCTCTACTGAGGGTGAATGAGTGTGGCAGAAAGCATTGGAGGTAATTGGTCCAAACATGCGGGTGTAATAAGTCGAAGAAAATTAAAACAAGCATTTACAATGCAATGGTCTCTGCATTATTAAAGGTAGAGCTATTGGCATTGCTCATGATTTTTTTTTATTCATAAATAAATGTCATTGTCATTTACAGTGCCAATAGCTTAATCGCTCGCAAATGCATGACCTATTGCATTTACACCCACACAGAGCCACACACAGAACCACCCACACACACATACAGAGCCACCCACACAGAGCCACCCACACAGTCATTCACATAGAGCCCCCTACACAGAGCCACCCTCACACAGAACCACCCACATATAGAGCAATCTACAAAAAAAGCTATCCACAGAGCCCCCCCCACACACACACACACACAGAGCCACAGACACACACACAGCCACACAGAGCCCCACACACACACAGAGCCCCCCCACACACAGAGAGCCCCCCACACACAGGGAGTAACGCCCCTATCCTCCAATGGCTGGCCAGCATTTACGAGGCCAGCCAATGGAGAAGAGGGGCAGGTTCAAGCCCCCTACACCTAAAAACATAAAATCTTCAGAGCTCCGCCCCACTGCTTACGCAGTGCGACGGAGTCCTTGACCTAAAAACGAATGATCCCTAGTTACAGTAGTATATTTAACAGACATGGCATCTTAAAGTGGGTATATTACAGAGGCTGTAAGCCCTGAAGTGGTGTATATGATACAAAAAAACTAGAAGTGAGCGAATTTCAGAAAAAGCAATCATGAGACCTCTCTTAAATGCAGGTATATTAGAGCAGATGTGAATACTGGAGCAGAGTAGAATCATTGCAGGGGTCTACATCACAGAGCAGTGGGCCGTCAGGACAATATAATACACATAACTGGAGGGCATGTGTTACTTAGAATTTGACCTTTTGTCATTCTACATTACATCTGAGGGCTGTTGAACTTCCATTTTAAAGATAAGGACCATAAAAAGTGCACTTAATAAATAACTGAAGTTGAGTGTATTTGCTATATTAAGGTTGTGAAGCCCTTGCACGGGTGTAAATTAAAAGAGCATGTGACATTTGAAGTAAGCTATATTGTATTGGGACCTGCGGAAAATATTACTGGACAAATTAAAATCATTAAGGGCACTGGCATAAGTCACCATTTCCAGGGTTTCCTTATAAAAATATTGGTTTAAAATGGTTAGAGGAAGTGAACCAGGACTACAGTTTTAAGAACATATTCGGCTGTGAAGAAATATATCCATAAAAGTGCACTGCGACCTTGGTGACTTGAGAGTCTAGCAACCTTACTGTAGAAAAGAATGAGACAACAGACTATACGTCACACCTGTATTATATAACAGTCACGTGGCATGCATCTGATAACGTCACACTTTGAGCCATGCAGTGTAGGACGTCACAGAAGCACTCGCTCACCTTCTCGTATAAGTTGACATCTTCGTCCTCGTGCTCCAGCGCTCCCCTGGGGGCCGGGGGGGGTGGTGTGTGGTGGACGAGGCCGCGGAGTACCAGCGGGTGGCGGCAGGAGCAAGAGTGTGGCGGACACCCACCCCGCCGGAGCTCAGAAGCTGAAGCGCTCTTAGGCAACCCAGGCGCAGCGCCATGACCGTCAGTGGCAGCATGGGTCACCTCCAAGCCGGAATCTGAAGTATAGCGCCCGGCACACTTCCAGAGCGAGGCTTGACACGCACGCGGCTTTCTGCCCAGTGCTTTAAGGGATAATGGTACACCTACGCTTAAACCCTTTAGAAATACACGCGACCGTACATTTTTTGAAAGAGGGAGGAAAAGTGATTAACAACGTTGCTTTAAGGGATAATGGTACACCTACGTTTAAGCCCTTTAGAAATGCACACAACCGTACATTATTTGAAAGAGGGAGGAAAAGTGAAGAACGACGTAACAGACTCAGAAAAAACAAACTTAATAAAGACTACTGAGGAGGGAAACACAAGGGGCAGAATATAATGCAAGAAAATTAAGGAAACTGAGGATAAACGGGGCTAGTACCAGACAGGAGCACCTGGGAGGAGCAGAGAGGACGAGTAGGGGCATACAGACGTTCCGCAAAGCTCCGAATTTTTTTGGAATCGGGGCGTGTTTTGGTGTTCTTAGTGACGGATGACGTCAGTCGAAAGAACGCAAAAAAACACGCCCCCGAATCCAAAAGAGACGGGGCTTTAAAGGAGTGATGCCCCTCTCCTCCAATGGCTGGCCTCTGTTTAGGAAGCCAGCCAATGGAGGAGAGAGGAGGGTTCAAGCCCCCATACTCCAAAACATTAAATCTCCTCCCGCAGACTGCGCAAGCACAGCCTTCGGTCCTCGACCTAAAAAGTATAGCGGAGCTGTGGAAGGATACAAGCTGTCCAGTCAAATAGATGGTAAAGAAGCTATGTTCCAGAGGACAAACAATGCAGAACCCCATAGACAGTGGATCGATACTACATCCACCCGGTACTCTTCGCAACAGGCCATTAAAGAAATATTTCCATAAAGAAAAACTTAAGGAAAAGGCACTGGGTAGTAACCAACATACTGACTTCATCATTGCCAGAAACAGTGATTACAAGGAAAACGCTGATGACTGGTATGGCCTAGAGACCAATTAACAAAACGAGTTTTTTCCCAATTTAATTGGACCTTTTACCACAAGGGCATGAATAATAAGTCGCACTTGTTAAACAGGCCAGACAACAAGCAATAATAGAAATACGAAACCTTAACTAGAAACCAACGTTGGGATCCAAAACAGACTCTCTATCAAGAGAAATAATCCCCATCATTTTCTTAGGGGCAATGGCATTTAACCCCTGCTTGTGACAGCAAATCTTTGGTCTTGATAAAGGTGGTAATGACCAAGTGAACCCACCGAAACGCGTCGACGCATAAATTGGTATAATTCAGAGCCTCCAACACCAAAATTGATATGCTGATGCAATAGCAATACAATACCGGTGTTTCTATAACGGAGCCAGAACATACAATTGTATTCAACAAATTTATGTTGTACTTGTTCTGTCTTTTCAATTGTGCAGGTCGCAATTGTGTGTATTATTTTAAATGTGTTTTAAGATTAGGGATCTAGATCAGTTAAACTCTCAATTGTGTTTAAGTTTTTCAAAAATAAATGCATTTTTAATTAATTACTTGTTTCTGTTGTATGTACGTGTGACATTGTAAGGTTGGTATGACAATCTCTGCCTAGCTCTTTTCCAAGGGAATCTTCCTTGTTCTAGAGGAGGAACAAACGCAACAAGACGAAGGAAAGCAATTGAATAAAAGGCAATCAATAAGATAGGCACGAAAGCCAACAAACGGTAGGCAATGGCTAGCCAAAAGCCTACTATAACAGGCGCGGCTCCTCCATTAGGGTGGGGGAGTGTCGCCCCACTGCTTTCTCGCAGTGCGAGAAGTAGAAACATAAAATGGTACTTTAAATACCATTTTATGTTTCTGCGTCTCGCGCTGCGAGAAAGCAGAAGGGTATGCCTGGTTGGGGCAGGTGGGTGGGCGGGTGGTTCAGGGAGGAGTGGCTTGCCCAAAGCTATGGGCCCTGACTGTTTGGTTGGCAATCTGTGGCCGACCAAACCAATCATGCACACTCTGCATTTTCTCTACGTAGGCTGCATGCAGCTTACACCGAGAAAATGGCCTCCCTACAGGCGCCCGGCCGGGCGCCGTCCGCACCAAGCACAATACTGCCATTGCAGAATTGTGATTGGCTGAGGGGAGGGAGGATGCCTGCTTCCTGTTACTACTGAACGTGGGACGCGGCCATGAGCGGAGGCAGCACGGGACCAGATAAGGTAAGTTTTTAGAATGTTATTTAAATTCCCCCCCCACGTGACCATCCCCCCCCCCAACTGTGAGTCATGTGAGCCGCAACTGTACTCTAAGAGTTGGTATTGTCCAGAACAGGCCATTAAAAAAGTCTGCAACTAGACCTAAAAAAACAAGATATGAAATAAACTCCCAGTAAAAGTTATTAAAATTCAGTGAGAACTACAATATCAGGTGGAGAATGCTCAATACAAACTCAAAACCGATGCCAAATTTAGCAGCGAGTGAAATAAATCAATATCTGCATTATACTCTTCTGTTTCTGACTTATCAATACACTCAGTCCTACTGGCTCCTGGAAAGAGGCAGGGTCTACATCAGATTCTAAACCTGCATTTCAACCTTTTTACTTCCCAATGTTGGAAGCGACACAAGGCTCTTTAGTCTGTGGTCAGTCTTCCGAGCTCAACACAGCAATGACTGATACCCGAGCAAAGACACTAGAGATATACAAATATTAAACTTTTCAAAGTCCACAAGGCACGGATTAACAAAGGCAGAGTCTGTCAAGGAGTTAGGGGTGCAAAAAGAGAAAATTCAATATGTTGAACAAATATCTTCCTTCATCGCTTGAAAACTCCTATTCCGCTAGACTCGAGGTGAAGTCTTCCGCACTGACCTTTGGAAGATAAAGGAAAGCTGCTAGAATGCCCTTTAGGTAGCGAGTTATTAATGTTCTGCACACCTGAAGGTTAGAGTGAAATGAAAGAGTAAAACTTCACTTCCAGTACTTCAAAAATCACAGGGGCAGCACAACTCCTTGCTGGGAATACACAAGAAGCTCCTCTAACTATATTTTCAAAATATTAAATGAACATTTAATAATGCGTCAAATGTTCTTTTTTTCCTGCCTGTATAAACATGGCCGATGCACACCACACGCAACATCTCTGGAGTGGATTTTGTTCACTTTTGCAGAGTCTCGGGGGAGTACATGTCCTTTACAAAAGGCGTCTGAAGCAGAGTTGACAACACTATACTTATAGAACTTCCTGTTATGAGGCGGGACTTACTGTTTCAGAAGATTTCTCGTTGCTGCAAAAGCTCTCACAGCAGCAACCCATCTCTTGAGGTAAATCTAATGACCTGTGTTTTGTGAAGGGTAGAATGAGGAGTGTACGACATTGCCCGTCTAGGTCATGCCTCAAAAAACCGGAATACTTAATTCATAACAGAAATCGCAAAACATGTAGGGCACCTAGGTCTGTGCCGGTTGCTTTTATGAAAAGTGACTACCCCTATAAGCGGATTCCATGAATCATGGATGGGGCGTTAATGTCACACAACAAGTGAGACTTCAGACAAGAAATATTAATTTGAGGCTGAAAAGTATGTTTCTAGCCTTTTTGCTCAAGGGACGTGTTGTCATTTGCATCCTGATTTTTGGTAGGACGAATCAATGCCATAATCTTAATTATTATTTTGTCTCCACTGTGGGTGCAGTTCATTCTCGATACCATCTTGGGCATCTTGAGGTTTAAAGATGTGACACAAATATGACATTCATGTTTGGGGGGCGCTAGAGGGCGCACTGCGGAATGGCTGGCTAGTGTGTCAGCTCCGCCGGACGGGTGCGAAACTAGCGACTTTTCACCCTTTTTTTTTTTTTTTTTTTTTAAATATTTTTTATTAGCATCATGAGTAACATCAACTACATATATAAACAAGGTCAGATAGCTCATATAAGATAAAGCATCAATCAAAAACAATACTAAAAAGCAATATTTCTGTTAGATCGTTAAGACATAATTACTCCCCAAATTTCCTGTATCTTCCGTTTTTGCCTCAGTCCCTTAGTCATCGCTAAAGAGTTTTCCATATTATAAATGTCTTTAACCAGTAGCCACCATTCCATGACCGTGGGGGGATGACTTTGAATCCAGGCCCTGGCAATAGTTAATCTGGCACATGTAAAAAGTATATTCATCAGGTCACGAGATCTATTGTTTACCCCAACAACTCCGATCAAAATATCCAATGGCGTGAGTATAATGGGCCTAGCCAATTTAGTCGAGATAACACCAACTACATCCTTCCAGAAAATGGATAGCTCGGGGCATGAAAAAAACATATGAACAATGTTTGCCCCCTTGAGTGCACATTTAGGACATTTTGTACGGTCATTCGAATCGTTCAATTCATTATTAGAAGCCCATTTTAGTATCCTGTCTGGTGAGTAATACAGTTGAAACAAAGTTTTAAACAGCTGTAATTTCAGACTAGATGATTGAACTGCATTATTTAGGCTATTTAGTGAGGAGGTTATTAAGTCTGGTGTTACATTCACATCCAACTTTATGCTCCACTTTTCTGCCACCTTACTAATATCATCCTTATGTAAGATAGAGAAAGTCTTATAACCACAACTGATCAGTGCCTTGTCCGAATCCCTATACATACAGCTCCAGATTTCGGAATCAGATATACTATCAAGGCCTATTCTACGGGTAATATAATCCTTGATCTGATTATATTTAAACCAAGCCCTTTCTGGTACTTTATACATCATCTTTAACTTTTCAAAATTAGAAAATCCAGTGTGGTCATACAAATCTCCCAAATTATTTATGCCATTATCCGAGAGCATAAAAGTAGCTGGATCGTGAAAAACACCTGGCAACCCTGGATTATACCAGAGTGGTGTTTTGGCGTGAAATAGGGAGGTGTTATTCCTAACAAGGATAGATCGCCAGATATTCACTGTGTCTCGAATCGTCTTGAACCGTACTCGTTTAAAGTAATTGGGGTCATTAAGTCTGTACAGAAACATAGTAGCATCATCCCCTAATGTGAATTTGTGAAAATAAAGACATTTGTCAGAAATAAGTAGGCTACGAAAGCGAGTTAAAAAAGCAGCCCAATAATATAATTTAAAGTCTGGTAGCCCGAGTCCCCCTTGGTCATAGGGGAGTTTAAGCAGAGATATCGCCCGCCGTGCTTTCTTATACCCCCATATGAAACTGCTGATGATGCCCTCCAGTCTGCTAAAGTAAGTGTTACATACTCTTAAGGGTATAGACCGGAAAAGATAAAGAAATCTGGGTAAGATCTTCATTTTAATTAAATTAATTCGCCCCAAGATCCCCATTGGAAGTTTATGCCATTTCTTAAGAAGAAGAGAAGTTTCTTTTAATAAAGGTTCATAGTTGAGTGCAATTATTGAATCAAGACTAGAAGATATTTTTACCCCGAGATATGTTGCCACATTACATATTCCATCTATTGGTGTTAGTGACGTAAAATTTGTAATTATTTGTGTTTTGCTGATATTTAACCTATACCCTGATGCCATACCATATTTATCTGCTTCAATACCTATACCTGATATAGCTTCAGGGACATTTGTAGAGAAAACCGCTACATCATCTGCATAAGCAGTTATTTTTAGTGCATTAAGGCCATTTTTAAACGGTACAATCATCTCTTGTTTGTGCAATGCAATCAAAAAGGGTTCAATTGCTAAAGCAAATAACAGAGGAGACAGAGGGCACCCTTGTCGAGTGCCGCGTTCAATTGGAAAGATAGGTGAGCATAGTCCTGAATAGCATACTTTACCCCTTGGTTGATCATATAGGGATTTAACCCATTTTAGGTACTGACCTTTTATGCCGAATGCAACCAAAGCAGCCCAGAGGAAGTCCCACCCCACGCGATCGAAAGCCTTCTCCGCATCTAAAAGGATCATTCCGAGTGGGGTGGGATACGTCCTAGCAACATCAAATGCCGATATAGCAGTATTAATGTGAGCGGTAGTATCCCGTTTGGGGATAAACCCATGTTGAAATGGTGAAACCATCTGTGGCATTAGTGACGCAAGCCTTGTTGCTAGTATTTTTGCAAATATCTTTGCATCAGCATTGATTAATGATATAGGTCTATAAGACCCTCTCTCTTGTGGGGGTTTCCCCTTCTTAAGAAAAAATATAATTTGAGTGCGATTCCAAGATTTTGGAGCTTGTTCACCTTTACCAATAGCTTTGATAACCATAATCAGAAGAGGAATTAATTCTTCCATGCATTTTTTATAAAGTTCTATGGGGATTGAATCTTCGCCTGCAGCTTTTCCCAGTGCTAAGGAATTGATAGCTGCCTGTATTTCTCCTACTGTTATATCTGAAGATTTCTCGTTGCTGCAAAAGCTCTCACAGCAGCAACCCATCTCTTGAGGTAAATCTAATGACCTGTGTTTTGTGAAGGGTAGAATGAGGAGTGTACGACATTGCCCGTCTAGGTCATGCCTCAAAAACCCGGAATACTTAATTCATAACAGAAATCGCAAAACATGTAGGGCACCTAGGTCTGTGCCGGTTGCTTTTATGAAAAGTGACTACCCCTATAAGCGGATTCCATGAATCATGGATGGGGCGTTAATGTCACACAACAAGTGAGACTTCAGACAAGAAATATTAATTTGAGGCTGAAAAGTATGTTTCTAGCCTTTTTGCTCAAGGGACGTGTTGTCATTTGCATCCTGATTTTTGGTAGGACGAATCAATGCCATAATCTTAATTATTATTTCGTCTCCACTGTGGGTGCAGTTCATTCTCGATACCATCTTGGGCATCTTGAGGTTTAAAGATGTGACACAAATATGACATTCATGTTTGGGGGGCGCTAGAGGGCGCACTGCGGAATGGCTGGCTAGTGTGTCAGCTCCGCCGGACGGGTGCGAAACTAGCGACTTTTCACCCTTCTACACCGCTGCTACCGCCGAGACACGGATAGTATCCAGCGTCGGAACATACAACCGACTCCGTTATGGCAAGTTTATGAAGAATAAGGACCGCAAACTGTTATTTTAGCGGAAAGAAGCAACATCGCCGGCACAGACTCCAAAATGGCAGCGACCGGCGCCAGTCGACATCGGGATTGAAAGCAGAGTGGGCGATGGTAAGAGTACATGAACACTGGGGAAGCAAAGGATTCAAGGCACTGATCCCTCTATGAGGCCATCAAGCAACGGGAGACGGCTACCACAACGAAACACACGGTATATCGCTGTGCGTTCCAGCGGCGACAAGATGGCGGATGCGCTGGAACGCATATGAACTGTGGCAACGGCCGTCCGCAGAGCGGGAGAAACAGATCGTTTCTGCCCGAATGGGTGGAAGAGGACACTGCCGGAGACACCAGCAAGAACAGCGCACTTCGCGATCCCCGACACGGTATGCCAGCAGATCTGACTGAACGAGGAGGCAACTGATGCACGCTTGAACGGGAAAGGCGGCACACACCGGTGGCTGGCGAGGTTCGTCGGCGCTGAAGGGGAAATACAACTCCGGCTGCGCTGCGACTGTTGAGGTCTCTGGTGGAGTGTCTGCTGCCGCAACGCAGAACGCATTTTCTCCCAGCGATAGGGGCCGATGAATAGACGTACCCCGAAGTGGGCAACCGCGACGCTAACACGTAGCACTGCTCCATCGGCCGCGACTCCATCAGTCGGCAGCCCGAGGACGAATGGACACTCCTCGCCATTGCAGCCAAGGGACATGGGGAAGCCGGAGAAGCAGCAGACCAAGCTCCCCTTCGAAACGAGAAAACAACGTAAGAACACGGCAACAACCCCAGACGTGGAGGACGACGGAGGGGTGGCAGAAGGGTTGGCCATGGAATCGGTGCTACGGGCCATCCAGCAGAGCCTGCAGGAAATGAATGGCAAACTGGACAATGTAATGCAGAGGGTAGACAACATGGCAGCGAAAATCGAGAAACATGACGAGCGGATTGTTGAGGCGGAACAGAGGATTTCCAAGGTGGAAGATGAGCACAGAACCACATCAAAAGTGTGCGGGGGCCTGGAGAAAACGGTGGAGACCCTGTGAGCTAAGGTGGAGGACCAAGAGGCCAGGTCCAGGCGAAACAACATCCGAATATCGGGCCTGCCGGAATCCACCAACACTGGAAAAATTGAAACCTTTGTTGAAACGCTCCTAAAAGATTTTTGGCGCTGACAAATTGTCTCCAGTGTTTTTGATCGAACGTGCACACCGCTCACTGGCTCCCGTGCCGAAACCAGGAGCTGCCCCACGGATGATCATAGCCCGCGTGCTCAATTATAGAGACAGAGACACAGTGCTGCGGCTCGCCAGGGAAATGGGTAAAATCGCCTATCAGGGGAACACCTTGGAGTTCTATCCTGACCACACCATGGCGGTGCAACTGGCGCGGAAGGAGTTTGCTCCAGTGAAGAAGAAACTGCAAGACCTCGGACTGGAGTACGCCATGCTGTACCCTGCAAAACTTAAAATCACGAATATGGGGAAACCAGTTATCCTACAGACGGTGCAGGCCGCACATGACTTTATCAAAAAGCAGGGGAAGCGACGGAAAGCTCAGGAACAAGATGCGTCGACGAGCGATGTGGAATAACAGGAGGAACTGGGAGCATTGCTTAGTTACTTTTCGAACTTTAAAGGAACAGCGTGGGCCTGCCGACACCGAGACCTGACACGTGGACCTGCTGCATGGCGCGAAGATGGCGCCCGGTCTAGCCGGATGGCTGAGGACGCATCCGAAGGCAAGCCGCACGCATCTTTCAAAACGGTATGCTTCAAGAAGGGCTTTCACGCAGTGAGTATCCCAAATCATAGCAGCGTTCAGTGGGTGTGAGTCGGAACACCAAGCCCAGGTGGTGCGCTTTGAACCCCTAACTGACATTTGTGTTCCTTGTACATTTGCCCCTTGAGCAAGACATTTGGGAACCATTGGCACGAACTGCTGCTGCACTAGGTGCTGGACCACGATGAATGTTGCTGATCTAATTTGTACTGCATTCTACTATTATCTCACTTGGGCGGTTGGAGAGGGAGGGGATGAATAGTATGACCATTACACAGGAGATATCGTAAGCACCTGTCCACGTCCACTATGTGGATGGAGATGTGTGAACCTGGCGACACCCCCAGGCGGGTGCGCCCCAATCTCAGGTTTAATGTATGTTTACAGTTTGTTAAGGGATGGCTTTGGCAATGTACGGGTGCTAAAGTGGGTGGGGGGTGGTTGGGGATCTCAAGGTTACACGAGCTGCAAACTCTGTGTCTGAGAAGCATGGCGACCTCCTTCGCCATACGTTACTATGCAAGTGCTCCACTCCATGGCTTCATGCAAAGGTTGATTTTACTGTGCACACTGCGGGGTTTGACTAACGCCTCCTGCCTGATGCCGGAGGGGCGTCCGCTGGGAACTAGAGTCATGACTGTCGATGTGAATGTCGAGAATTAGTACATTGAATTTCCTAACGTGGAATGTAAGAGGGCTGGGCAGCCCGAAAAAGATCAGGCAAATGTTCGCATATTTTGACAGACTACATGTAGACATAGTATTCTTACAAGAAACGCACATGGCACGCACCGGCACATCCACACTGGGAACTAGATGGGCGGAATCGGTGTCCAGCTCGAACTACTCCACTTACTCTAGAGGGGTCAGTATTCTGATACGGAAAGGGACACACTTTGCGATCACGAACATACATAGAGACACGGAAGGTAGAAGTGTTCTGGTGGCGGGTAAAGTCAGAGGCCAGAAGATCCTGTTGGTGAACACTTATGGCCCCAACGTTGATGACCTGGGTTTTTTTAGAAAGGTGTGGCAGGACATTGTGGATATGCAGATAGATCACATACTGTGGGGTGGCGATTTTAATGTGACACTGCAAGACGCACTTGATAGGGCCACACATACCTCGGAAAACCATAACAATGCGAGACACATGTTGCTGGACGCTGTAGAGGATCTCCACCTAGTGGACATATGGAGGGCAGGTAACCCGGGAGTGACAGCTGCGACGCACATTAATGCAGCGAACAATAGCTGGTCCAGACTGGACTATTGGTTGGGAACACGGGAGGTGCTAACATGGGTTGCACACGTTAAACATATGCCAAGAACACTGTCAGATCACAATCCGGTACTGCTACAGATTGTAGTCCCACAGTATGAGCCCCCGCCCTTCACCTGGCGCTTTAACGCGGCCGCGCTGCGGGACCCCTTGTATGTCACTTCAATACACACGGCGATAGTGGATTACTTTGCACTGAACTGCCCGACCACTGAGGATCCATGTCTCCTCTGGGAAGCCTTTAAGGCTACGATCAGGGGGGTCTGTATCAGTAGGACCTCGGGTATCCTGAAGGATATCCGACAACAATTGCGCACACGAGAAGACGCCATACATAACCTGGAACAGGTATACACGCACACAGGTGACACTAAAGTGCTGGGGGAGATTCAGGTCCTCTTGGCGGAGCATGGCAATTTCACGTTAGACGAACTTAAATATGTCACTAAACGGGCGACCGCAAGGCGTTATGGGGAGGGGGGAAGGCCGGGCAAGGCGCTTGCCGACAAAATATGCTCAGGGAGAGCACCGCAAAATATAACATCCGTTTGTACACCCGACGGGAAGGTTGTAGGTGACATTAAAGGGATCACAAGAATTCATGACACATTATGGTGCCCTATATACTGCGCGCCCCTCGCCCCCACAAGAAGACATGCTCGCCTATATGGAAGACATTGAGCTGGCGTGGCTGGCAGATGGCCATAGGGAGTACCTTGCTAGGCCCGTTACGGTGGAAGAGGTCACAGATACTATTAAGCGGTTACCCAACAACAAGGCGCCGGGTCCAGATGGGTTCGTAACGGAATTCTATAAAGAGTTTGCGGACCTACTCGCCCCACATTTAGTCAGGCTGTACGGAGCGGCGCATGAGGCCCAGACTCTGCCGGACTCTATGAGGGAAGCATTGCTTATTGCGCTCCCCAAACCGGGCAAGGATGAGGACAAGTGCGACTCCTATCGCCCCCTGTCCCTCTTGAACGTGGACACAAAAATAATCGCAAGTTAACTAGCGGACAGACTGAAGCCTCTTATGCCCCTCTTAATATGGCCGGATCAATCCGGCTTCATACCTGATAGGGCTACCACACATAACACACGCACACTATTTGCCCTGGCACATTATCTGGCTCCTGAAACAAAAGCTGTGGCAGTATTGTTAGATGCTGCTAAAGCGTTCGACACTATTGGCTGGCCCTTCATACAAGCGGTTTTGATACGAATGGGGTTCCCCCTAATGTTTTTGGGCTGGATCTCCATGCTCTACACGAACTTGTCCGCACGCATCAGAATAAACAGGTATATTTCGGAACCCATTCGCATATGCCGAGGCACCCGGCAGGGCTGCCCGCTCTCGCCGATGCTTTTCGCATTAATCTTGGAGCCACTGGCTTGTAAAATCAGACAGCACCATCATTACTCGGCAATACAGATGCCGACACGCCCAATACACATCTCACTATACGCTGACGACATGGTGTTATATGTCAAGAATCCGGAGCCTCACTTAAACCCGCTTTTAAGGGAATACATAAAATTTGGGCAACAGTCAGGGCTACAAATCAACTGGGACAAATCTCTTATCATACCCCTAACCGACAGCACGCACCCAACACCCCTAGATTACCCATTAGAATGGCAAGAGGAACCCACAAAATATCTAGGCGTCTGGTTCCACAGGGACCCTGAAGTAGTTATACGCACGAACTATGGGCGAGCTATAGCGTCCCTTGAAGACAAAATTAAAAGATGGAATAAACTTCCTTTGTCCCTGGCAGATCGGGCCGCGATTGTAAAAATGGTGCTCCTGCCTAAATTCCTGTACTTGTTCAACAACATACCAATTAAACCTCCAGCTGCAGTATTCCGCAATATTACCACACTGGTACTTACCTTGCTCTGGGCCGGAAAGCAGGCGAGAATGGACTTACACACTATGACACTGCCATATGCTAAGGGAGGTTTCAAGGTGCCGGATTTCTATCTGTATTACTTATGCGCTCAGGCGCAATTCGCGCACTACTGGCACCACGAGATACCCTTCTTAACGCACGTGGCTGTGGAAGCTGGGGACGCTGATCCGATACCGCTGGCGAACATACTAACACACAAACGCCCCAGACTCCATGACCGCGACATCAACCCCGTGAACACCACCACGGAAGCGTGGAGACTGATGGGAAAAGCGGCGGACGCTCTGCCACTGTACGCCCCTGCACTCCCACTGGCTCATCACCCTGACATTACAGTTACACAGGAAAAAGTTGGAATGGACCTGTTGAAATGGGCAGGCATAGACACACTAGGCGACCTTTATGTAGATGGGGTTTTTCAGACGCTGGACAACTTACAATATATCAAGAACCCGTCCTTACTTTTCAGCTTCAATTACTATAGGCTACAAAGGGCACTTAAGGAACACTATCCCACACACCCAGAGGAACCGAAACAGCTTGCGCCGTTAGAACTCCTCCTCACCACACCCTGGGCCTCACACATGGTGTCCAAATTGTATAAAAGCTTACAGGGTGCTATAGGAGATAACACAGATAAAGCCAGGGACAAGTGGGGTGCAGGCTTAGAGACACCACTGACTGATGAAGAATGGGCGGCTGCCTGCATGCTCACAAACATGTTAACGCCAAATGGTAATCTGAGAATCATCCACTATAAATACCTGCATCAGGTGTATTATACGCCGCATCGATTGTATAGATACGGGTTGAGGGAGGATTCGAAGTGTAGCAGATGTAAGCAAGACAATGCGGGTTTCATGCATCTGGCCTGGTATTGTCGCGGGGTGGCGGGTTACTGGGAACAGGTGATACGGGTGCTGAATGAAATGCTGGGTTCATCACTAGAATGCGCAGCCAAAATTTGTTTACTGGGGATTGTACCGCAACAGAGCGCGGAAGCGCAAATTCTGTGCTGTAGCGTTGCTGTTAGCTAAGCGGAGGGTCTCCCTACATTGGAACAGTAGGAAGGGCCCGGAGATTAAAAACTGGTTGGAAGACATGACGTACTGTCGTGACACACTGAACACATATGAAGAGGAGCTGCCGATTAGATCCCGGCCCAAGGACTATTGGGGATTCTTACGGGACCATCTTCTGGAGCATAGTGTGGCCGGAGAAGTAACTGATCATGACTAGGGGGAGGTTATGGAGAGCACTTGATTACTGGTAATAATAACAATGAGATGATGCGGAGGAGGGAGGATGCTGTGATACGGAGCAATTGTAGCTGAAGGACACTTTATGTTAACTTGAGTATTGTTATGGGTACGTTACCCAGGGGTGAAAATACGTTTAAAAAAGTAAGAACACTAGCAGGTGTATAAGCGACTAAGGCACTTACTGACTGATCTGTGAATATCAAACTCAACGCCGCCGGTCCGCTGGATGTCGGCTGATGGGCTGTGTACAACAACTGCGATCCTTTTCGGAAGAACAAGTCTGCAGCCGGCCTGTTGAGGTTGTAGGCGATATATGTGTAATGCTGTTTTATTTTGTATTAAGTGCAATAAACTTCTTACACCAAAAAAAAAAAAAAAAAAAAAAATAGATGTGACACAAATATCAAGAAAACTTTTTATCTCACAATATATTGGTGTTAGCTCAGGGAGCGTGAGGTGTTTTGCCCAAATTGCTGCCTCCAGTATCAGGAAATCTGCCTTTTAATTCGGCATTTGGTTCGTAACCAAAACTAGGCGACAGTGGGCACGTCTCTTTAAACTGCAAGTGCCTCTGCGCCCTTCTTAGCCAAAAGAAAAGGTCTTCGAGAAGCGTGAGGATTTTGCCCCTCGCACTCAACTCGAGAGAGTCTTACTTTGTTAATCTGCGCCTTGTAAAATGCACTTTTTAAAAGTAACTGCACTTTGCTATTTAGACCAGAGTTCCCCAATGCCGGTCCTGGAAGGCCGGATCCATGCCAGATTTTTAAATTAATACATTTATCTAAATGTGGATATGCTAAAAATCTACCAAGGATCCGGCCCTCCAGGGCCGATTTTGGAGAACCCTGGTTCATACTGTAAAGGGCCCAGAAGCAATTTCAGTTTGGGGTGCTGCAGCTTAGGGGACCCATGCATCAACCGCAGAATCATTTAATCTGGAGAACAACTGCTGGGCCCATTTAAGCTTTCATCCTTCGAAGGTCGCTATGTATTACCACTCATTTGTAGAAAAGTAACAGCTGTTGTGTCAGAGCACCCCCTTAATACTGTTTGTATAATACAGCTCACATGTCACAATGGCGCAATGAATGGGTGTTTCCCACACTATTAGCGCCAATTAAGAACATAAATCTAATTACCACCACCACCCTCGTGAACCTTAAAAGGGCAGCTAGTTATTGATAGATGCGTTATCCTGGCGACGAGGCTCGCGTCACCCTTAGTATGCAAGTCAGCAGGCGCAAACCAATAGCCCCCATCTGCTCTGCCAGCTGATGCCGTCACGTGGGCAGGCAGGAAGAGGCGGGCAGGCTGTCCTGATGTTCCTGCAGACACTGGCCGTCATATGGCCAGTTAAAGGGTTTCGGTAGCAAAGCACACATCCATGTCCCCAGATGTCCCATTCTCTTCGAATTAGGGATGCTCCCCGTCTGGGAGGGCGCGGATGGTACCCAGAGGAGGCGGGATGCTGCCGAGAGGCAGGGATGTCTCAGAAATATCTTGATTCGTTGCCACCGCATGGTCACATCCTTTCGGTTTCAATGCCTCGCTTCCTTGCCCCACGCCCTTCCCTCTGTGGCTCTCCTCAGTGCCTTTCAAAGCCAGTTCCAAGTCGGTGACAAAACTAACGCCCTCCCTCCCCGACGCTGAGATCCTGTGCGGGCGGGCTGCAGACACAGCGGGAGGGGGCGGGAACAGCTCTGCAGGAAAACGGCTCCCCTTCACTGCAGTGCTGCCTTCAGGCTCGCGGGCGACTCGAGGAGGAGCTCTCTTCACTTGAAGACTCGGCAGTGGACAGGCAACAATGGCGGCCAAAAGCTTCTGAAAAATTTCGGATTTGGGGGCGTGGTTTTGCTGTCCTGAGTAACGGATGATGTCACTGTCTAAAGAACAGCAAAACTTACGCCCCCAAATCCGAAAAAGACGGAGCCTATTCGGAGGGACAGCTTTCTCGGCAGACCGGATATTACCTCGACCTAAAAAATATTGCACCATAACCAGTGGTAAGCAGCAGGGAGGAAGAAAAGAGACAAGATAAAAAATAGATCCTACAATGAAAAGAATTGAACTGAATGCAAGATTAGCCTAATGAATGGGTAGGGATTCAAGTTTTCAGGTAAATCAGATTACAATGATACAACACCACAGTAAAGAACATTTGGTTTTTAGTAGAAACCAGAAGACACCAGATGTTGATTAACTTTTACTGCCCTCTGTGTCAAACTGTCTCAACTGCAGTCTCTACTTCTAAGCTCTATTCTGTGAAGGATGTTCCCTCTTCGACTCACTATAGTCATGGTTAACCACTTAAAATGCTATTGTGGCCATCAAAGAGGGCCCTGAACCCCAGACCTACTTCATTACACTCATTTTATAGGATACTGTCTATCCTCATATGTCTTCAGCTTGCTGTTCATTGTACATTTTTGTGTAGCCCCTGGCAGGTTTGCAACTGAACTCTGAGCATGTGTGAGTCCATAATATGCAGCACCTTCTGAGGTCATTCTTCTTCACTGACCGTGTTATCCAAGTTTTGCTTCCTCAAACCTCTGATATCTGGATTGTAGTAACAAAGATCACAGTGCATATGGGTGCCATCAGAATTAATGTCCTCCCATAAAACACTACATCCAACAGTCCTTTTTCCTAGGTTTAATTTGTGATGGTCTGTAAGTAGGCCTGTATCAGCCACATCTACTCATAAAGGAGCCCATGCTGAGGCCCAGAAGAGGTTTTTGTGGCTGTAACTATTCTGTTTTGAGTGCATCAAGTGATATGAGCTGTAGACAAACAAAGGGCAATCACTATTCTAGGTTCCTAGTATTTGTTATAGACATCACAGTTTCTGCACAAACCGGTTGATAGATAAAGTTTGGTGACCACAAATTTGTGCTCTTCTATAAAGAAGCAGCTGAGGTAGTAAACCAAGTCCCTTTAGCTAACAAAATGGGTCTTAATCCCTTAGCAGGCTGCTCTCCTATGGTCAGAGCGATTAAAAACAGGCCCAGGTAAGAAAATATTAATACATGTATTAGCCTAGTTTCTTTTTGTTATCTCAAGGCAAAGAACAGGACAGTATGATACAGTTTCGTAATAACAGTTTCAAACATCCCACAATATAGAGCCCATGTCTCAAGCAGAAAATCTTCATTCAATCGATCTTAGTCATTGGTCTAAAAAACAGAGCAGCAGCAAAGTGTGTTAAATGCATTCCAATGACCAATCAAATCTTAATGAGGTACAAACATATCTTCATCCATTACAACGCTTGATGTGGGATGAGACAGCACTGCCGAAAAGAGGGGTTTGAGTACTGAGAAATCGGATAGGCAGTGAGGTGAAATAGTGAAAAGTTACCTGAAAGGAAAGGATGCAAAGTAGGAAATTGAAAGCAAGAAAGAAGGGAAGACTAATTGACAATATGAGTTAAGACGGAAGGTAAATGCAATTTTTTTATAAGCACTGGAAAAACACGATCTCCATTATTTTGTATTTAGCAAAAAAAGAGTACATAAACAAAAATAATCCACTCCTTGGGTGTATCCTCCAGATGTGGGGAACACCCTTGTTTTTGGTCCCCTCACACACCAACAGGCCCCTTGGTGTCATGCTTCATCATCGGGGTCATCGTACCCCTCTACGGGGTACGGCGTGCTGCGACCTACGGATACGCGGGAGCACTTAAGATGACTATGTGTGGTGTGGATGGGGTATTTAAATGTGAGTGTATAGTGGGGTTTAGATCTAAGTGAGTGAAGTTAAAAAGAACCTGGCCTGTGGGGTAACAAAAAAAACTTTTAATGGGCCCCCAGGCTGGTACTATTAAAATAGAGTGTGGGAGGTTAATCATGCAAACAATGTGCACTACCTCCTCTCTGTGTGCGTCGACATGTTTCGGTGAAAACAGCTTCTTCAAGACGGGGTACACAAATCCCCACCTTACTCACGTTTCTGTGTGAGGGGACCAAAAACAACAAGGGTGTTCCCCACATCTGGAGGATACACCCAAGCAGTGGATTCTTTTTGTTTATGTACATTTGACCAGGGAGAACGAATCCATTTTGATATATCTCTCTCTCTCCCCCCCCCCCTTGTTAGTGATAAGCAAAAAAAAGAGTAAACATTGATAAAGGCAAGTTAGGTAAAGAGGGCAAATTAGTTCTAAAAGTAGTTTATCAGTTGCACAAATGTGACAAATCCTCCATCCAACCTAACCGCTGTTTACCAAATCCTAAAAGCCCTAAAGAAGCCACTTCCTCTTGCACAGTTTAAATAAAGATATATGAACCAGTGTTTTTGCAACTCAACCCTTCTCAATATTCTTCAAAGAGAAGACTAAACAGGGCAGACTAGAATAAACAGGAAAGTGCAGACATGTTTGTAACAAAACTGTATTTATTAGAAATCCTTGAAGCAATGCAACTTCCTTCCTTCTTGTAGGTCATAGTGAAGATCGGCTGGCATAGGATTCGCAGCACTGTGGAGAGGGGCCAGCGAGGAACTATGCACTATTTGTCCATCTGTGCATAGAGACAGACCCCAGGCAGGGTGCAAACCTCTTTTACTGCATGGAGCTCACTGGCAGGAGGTAGCTGTGCTGTCAAAGGTAGTAAAGAGGTAGTTCGAATCCCACAGTATGTGCCAAACAGAGGGCATGGGGTGACCCTACCCAGCCAAGGGGTGTTCATTCCTGGTATAGGTTGCCATAGTCACAGAGCTCCCAGTCCACCAGCTCATCACTGTGGAACCACAGGCTGATCTCCTTCTGGGCCACCTCCACTGAGTCGCTGGCGTGAATCACATTCCTGCAATAGGTTACAAGAGGACATTTTTTCAGAAAATAAGAATCCAAAATGGTGCTCATGTTCTAGAGTATTGTGGGCTTCCGGCTGACATCATACCTAGATTCCACCTATGTTGACACCCAACAAACATAAAAATATTTTTTTACACTACCACACTTCTGGGTCCAAACACTAGATGGTGGAATTAACACAGCATTTGAATCTACAGAACACTTCACACTGCAACAGTGCAATCCCTACTATGCACCACACAAAAATGGCTCCATCAGAAATGTAATTAGAGTACAGCAACTCCCTACCCAGCAAAAAATGCTCTAGACAACCATACTGTATTAAAAAATTAACATTTACCAATTCTCTTTAAATACCCCTCCCAGTTTCCTCTTCACAGAATTCACTCTTCCACCCCTGCAATCCTCCATGCACCCTGTCCTGTACTATGTTCCTTCCGTAACCATTAAAATAGTATTTCACATCTCCCAGTTATTGTGTAAGTAGCTCTTCTCAGTGATGCACAGAGAACAGCAACAGTTTCCTTTGCCCCACACGCCACCCTTGGCAAACAGTGTGCCACCCTGCCACTGCGAGAGTAGGTTGCCAATCATTCCTATGCAAACAGCACCCCGACCTTTCCCAGGCACAAAAACGACCTCCTTCAACCAACAGTGCCTTCTCTGTTCTGTACTCTGCCTACCTGTACCAGAAGATCTCCAGCCCAAGGTCTGCTCACAACTGCTGCACACAGGATGTTACCATTAAACTCTACTTTACCCAGACAGCGGCGTAGAGTAGGTTGCCAGCACTCGGGGCAAGATTTTTAAGCAAGTACTGCAACTCCTAACCCATGGACCGTTGGCTCAAGAAGTGTTAACAGTCCACGAGTTAGGGGGCGCAATAACTTCTTTTAAAATTTTCCACCCCCTAGGATTTTTGTGCCGAGCGTAACCGCCCCTGTGGACCACCCATGCTACGCCTCCGCTCTCAGCTAAGAGCACTCATCTTGCAGTAGAAGCGGAAGAAAATTGTTAATAGAGGAAGCGAGGTCATTCTCCCCCCTAGATTCTGCAGACTACACTTTACAAGTCTCATGGCGACAGTGTTCACCCTGTGCTCAAGCCCCCATAGATATCTGCTCAAAAGCAGACCACATTCCCTTGCCCCCAGCCTATGCAGATGGATTCCTTTCCAGCACAGTTAGTGTGAGTTTTAAAAAGGCTTCAGATTTGGGGATTTGTTAAAAAGCATTCCCATCATCTACAATTTATTCTTTTATCAGTATTCATCCACAATTACTTTTTATTCCATGAAAAAATAATGTTCCTTTAGATTTTCCACAATCTTTGAACAATGTATATTTGTGCATGGATTCCAGTGGGTTTGTCACGTTGCAAGAAGAAACCATATACTTTTAATGCTAGTTTTTTTTTAAACACACAACGCAGTTGGACTGAATATCTATAATACTTGAAACAAAACATATCTAAGCACTACAAATGTGTGACCCTGTATGAAAGGTATATGATTTAAAGCAATGAAAATTCTAGAATCCGCCACAACACTGAAATACTTTAAAGTCAGTATGCTGGGAGCCTGCTACTGGGAGGTTGTCCCATGAAACCACCTAATCCTTGATGTAGTTTTGGTTGAAGATGGTCATGGTGTTAGAATATTTAATGTCGGAAGACTTGGGGGTGATGCGGAGGTCCTGACGCGTGGTCTGGTCACTTCATGCAGTTTTTTTTTCTATCTTTAATATCGACAAATTGTTGCATGACTGGTGTACTACGCCCCTCACTGTTAATCGAGAAGATATAATTTAACTGTAATTTCGATCACTGATGCTAGTCTGTTTTCCTCTCAGATCAAGGAAACGTTAATCACTTATAATTAACGGGATTCTACAATCCCTGTAAAACAAAATAAAAAAAAATCTCTAAATTCTTTAGAATAGGCGACTTGTGATGCACCTAGTCACCCATTAAAAAGAATTGGCGTAGTTGCTGAGCTGAAATAACTTATTACAGTTGAGTTCTGATGTCACAATGCCTGCTGCTAAAGCCAGCAGCTGAGGGGAATGAGGTAATTTCACCGAGCAGAATTAAACTAGCAGTTTAAAGACAAAAAAGAAACGTGGCTTTTCTTTCTTTTCTGTTTTTCTGGCGGTACAGTGACCAGCAGAAAGGCGATATTTTTGACATGTTTATTTAATGCAATTCTTAGGTAATTGTAGGAACGCTGGAATCTTTCTGCATGCTTCTACACCTTTTTAGTTACTCTGCTTATTTGAAAAATACTCGCTTGTGTTAAACTGATTCCAATCTCTTTTTGCAACAAATATGTAACAGCTTTTTTGAAGCGTTTACTTTTGCACTTGAGATTGTTTCTTTTCATTATGTTTGCAAACATGCTCTTTTTTTCAAATGAAAGACCTATGCACCAAAAATGTAAGTGGTGTGAGGAAAAGGTGAAGTGTGACCATGTATTATAAGGAAAAAAAAGAACCTCCTGCCGCGCATAACGATTTTGCAAGCCTCCTGAATGAATGAATTGACATTTGTACAGCGCATGGCTACCAGAGTTCCATAACCTTATAATAGGAACGCTGCTTTTGGCCTCGTTCCTCTGTATGGTCAGACTCCTCGGCAGGGCACAAGTCCTAAAAAAAGAAGTGGGGGTCGCTGACGTCACAAAAGGAAGTGACTCCACGAAAGGTGGCTTGCACTCAGTTGCAGTTTATAGTTATCGAGCTCCTGGTAAAATAAGTGGGGGGACGCCGTCAACCTGCGTGGTACCCCGACTCGAGCCCTGCTCCCTGGTAACTTGCAATATCCTTATGATGCACAGCAGGAGGTGCTTTACCCCATATATAAACCCTCAGTTTGCGTTCGTAATGTTGTAGATCCGCATGATCTTTGCTCTCCTGCTTTCAAGTGTTCGGTTCAGAGTATTAGAAGATGTTTTTGTTTGCAGGGTAAGTTCCATCAGTCGAACTACACACCGCCGAATAGCGGACCTGTACAGCTCAGGTGCTGCAGGTGACATGGTTGCTGGTCGGCATGCTATTACCTTTTCCCAATGCACCTTGCCCAACCTTTCACCTGCTACAAAATGCAGTGCGGTATCAAAGCTGACAGCAGCCATGTTAAGTCACCTACCTGCTGATGTGGACACTGTAGTCCCCGCGGATCGTGCCTGGCTTTGCCTCAGCAGAGTTAGTCTCACCCACCATACACCTGGAAGACCTCACTACGTTGTAGCCTTCCCACACCTGCGAAGAAATGACAACATGAACCAGCACTGCTGGGGAGGTGGGGAGAGAGGGAGAGAAGAGAGGAGGAGAGAGGGGAGAGAGAGGAGGGGGGGGGAGAGGAGGGGGGAGGGAGAGAGAGGGGGGGAGGGAGAGAGGGGAGGGGGGAGAGAGAGAGAGAGAGAGAGAGGAGGGGGGAGAGAGAGAGAGAGGAGGGGGAGGGGGAAGAGAGAGAGGAGGGGGAAGAGAGAGAGGGGAGGGGGAAGAGAGAGAGGGGAGGGGGAAGAGAGAGAGGGGAGGGGGAAGAGAGAGAGAGAGAGATGGGGAGGGGGGGCGAGATGGGCAGGGGGAGAGAGAGAGGGGAGAGGGAGGGGGGAGAGGGAGGGAGAGAGAGAGAGAGAGGGGGGAGAGAGAGAGAGGGGAGGGGGGAGAGAGAGAGAGGGGGAGAGAGTGGAGGGGAGAGAGAGGGGTAGGGAGGGAGAGATAGGGGAGAGAGAGAGATGGGGAGGGGGAGGG